>NC_042494.1:125006531-125020871 GCF_005508785.2 Acyrthosiphon pisum
ACACACACACACACACACACACACCTTAGGTATGGTGTGCATACTGCAGCACAGCATCTCATCAAGCCACCAGTGTTATTGTTTTTACCTCCTTATTATAAATATATAAGGTACACACACAGAATATTTCTTTCCCTCTTTGTTTTTCTTTTTATATACCTTATACGTATATATATATATATATATATATATACACTGCACCTAAATAGCGGCCCATAATTATCATCGACCTTGGGCTCCGTTGGGTGGTCTCTGCCGGACCGGTTGTTTCGCTTTTGCCTTCTGGGGTCCCCCGACCTCTCGACACAGAGCGGGCAGGCAAGCTATGTAGTTGTGTTCCTGTGTGTGTGAGTAAGTTGTGTGTGTGTGTTATGTACGCCGTACGGTGTATATTGTATAATATACATGTATACATATAGGTATTTACACCAAACATCACATACGCGAGGACGCTTAGTTTGCACGTCGGATTCGGATTTTGTGGTGTGCGGATCATTTGCGCTCTTTTTGGCACGATCATCGATTGTGAAATTATTAATCGGTCGGGAAAAGCGTTTTTATTCTCGAAACCGCCGTGTGGTGTCCGTGTATATAATAATTGCAGGACATCCCATCCTGCTATGCCCCTGCAGGCGCAGTGGTAACGACAACAAACGAAAATAAAAACGTGCACCGCACCAATAATAACACGCCGCACCGGTTTGTTGGCTCATAAAACACACGAGCTAGTATTCTGATGATAACATGCAGCTCGTCAAACAATGCGTGTTAGTTACTCGGAATACAAATTACACTATGCGTGTAGACGCTGATGAGCCGTTCGAAATTTTTTATACGTATTATAATACACATATATTTACTAGTATATACCTACCTACGTGTATGTTGTGCCTAAGGAATCCGCTACATTGCGGGCAAGCAGTGGGCTCATGACGTTAGTGTTACTGTAGGTATAACATATACAAATATTATAGATACCTAGGTAGGTATATTGCAATGTGCAAAGACACAAGAGGAAAATCGGAAAAGACATTTATAGTTCATCGGCTTCACCTGGTACAGCAACTGGTGCGCTAACAAGATAATGTTGTTCAAAATCATTAAACATTTATTATTTATAACTGTAGGTTTTCAGAATATTCACTCACAGGCTATATTAGTTTCGTTTTCACGTTTAATGCGCTATTCAAAAGTGCAATTTTCATCGTGATTATTATAACATAGGCATCTAAAAAATAAAATATATTAAATACGTAATAGGTATTTTACTCGAAACGTTTATACGCGTTTAGCAGATGATCAATGGCTGGCTTACGGCGCGGCGTGTCAATAAAAATCAGATGATGGTATATTGACGATGCAATAAACTATGGAAAATTATGTTTATAATCGTAATAAAATAATTGTATGGTGTGATTTTCTCTCTGTGGTGATAAAAAAGCTCTTCCAGTGTAAAAGTCTATAACCAACTGCATTTCACTAAACATAAAGTCAGTACATCTTTACTAAGTGAAAGTTAATTTTGTGTATTTACTTTAATCTTAAAGCTACTAATAGTAAATAGTTACGCAAATTACAATCGTGGTATATTATACATTATTACAATCTTGAAATGTTTTCTTATAAACTATCAACAATAATAATATACAATAATTATATCTACACAATTTGTATATGTTTTGATAATAAATGTAACGTACTTCTATAGAAATAAGTGACGAATACAACTTCAAACTAACGCATCTGTCGGTTTTAGATCTGAAGAACCATTACGTTCGAACTACAAACATCTAAACATCTTCTTACGAACAATTAGCTAGTAAACAACAATTCAATGACATATTGTCTTTCTGGTAAGTCTCTCATTAAAAATAAATGATCTGATCTTCTATCTTTGTGTAATCATTACGAATTTATTGAAGTAGGTATATAAATATTATAATCGATCTTGTATTATGTACACAGTAATACACATATACATTGTTGAAGTATTGTGTTAAGTTAAATAAAAATATATTTATATTTCTTCAAAGATTAAGTCCAATGACACTTGATGTTCGTTGTTCTTATAAATTATTACGAGTGATTTTGATTCTTAAAGAGTTTAAGTCAACGTTATAACGAGTATAAAAAAAGTATAATAATTGTTCATCACATTTCAAATATTTACGAGTTCAAAAAAAACTGTTTTTAATATTGCAGTGCTTAAGAATCTCATGACGTATAAATAAAAAAAATGTTTATTTTTGAGAAATGTTTTGTTGTAATATACATTTTTAATCAGATGACGTATATTTATATATTAATAATCTAACAATAAGATTTACTCGTTGAACGCATTATACTCCTGCCAAAAAAATGTCCATCCTGCCCATTGTAAGAACATAATAGAAATATATTATTAAAATATTATTAGAGGGTATATATAATATGCATATAAAACAGCTTCCGGGGTTGAAGGTAAAAACAATAAGAGATATAACGCGAGAACACGACGTGTGACGCGATAGTATATTAATTATTAATATATTATTTTCTTTCGTCTAAACCCAAACGCCGCACAAAAAGAAGGAAATGCAATATTATTATGGTTCAGTGATTCTGTCATATTGCAGTTATATGCACATAAATAAATAATATATATTCTACGCATAACAGCGTGTGGTATACCACTTTCCAGGTAAAAAATAATATTGTATAAAACACAAATGCTTCTCTCTATGGCTGCAGTCGACCGTCCCCAGCAAACGACCACTATACGAATGAACGCAATTACCTGCAATAATACCATTATATATATTATTATAGCCTATAGGTATATATGTGTATAGGTACGGCGTAGTTCGGTGAAAACTTCTAAAAAGCCAATAACGATCGAACGTGCGAACCAGTGGACACTGCCGCGACGATCGACAATAGAAAGCAACACGAGCACATGAGGTGAATGTTTTTTCTTCTTTTTCAAATGACCACCGGTGAAAGTTTTCTCAAATATATATATATAGGTATATATTAATATTGGATATAATATTATTATGTGTGCGGCGGCGAATGGGACACTTTTATTACGGCGGCCGATTATTATTCCATACACGCGTTATCTCACGTATTGGGTTTAGCGCGCGGTTCGACAACGACTGCTGCTGCAGCGAGAGAATAGAACGATAAAAATAATAATATTAAAAAACATCGACACCGTCGAAAAACCGAAATTATATTATAACACGACGAAATACCTGTATATCGTAACCGCCAGTGACAAGACGTTAACGCAGTTACGAATAAAATAATGCGGTTAATACCGTTAATACAATGTAACGTCGGGGGAGGAGGAAGAGAAGAAAAATAAAACATCGACTAAATAAAACCCGTTTTTTCGATCTGTTCTATTTCAATATCACTATAATATATTATAGATACCCACTACTATTATAATACTCGTGCATATACCTATGTATATGTAGTATTTCTGTTTAATTAGCCGGCGTATTAATAATTGTTGCCCGCCGTATATTAAATAATCCCTGGCCGGCCGCCGTCTGTAATAATAATAATAATTGCTTTCGGTGGCTGAATTATGTGGCTACCTGAAGTTACGCCCGGTATAGACGGTAGTCCCGAAAGGTGGAGCGTACCTATACCTATATACCGGCCCCGGGGGGAGATGCTCTCCAAGACGTGTTTCTCCGCGGTCGATAATACACACGAGCCGACGGGCGGCGAGCGGATTAACGTGCGTAGTATAATAATAATATATAATAATATTATATTATTATCATGTTGTATACACATTGCCAGAATATATGAACCAGAGAAGATTTATCTTCGATTCGGGTAGTGCGTTAAACCGCGAAATATAATGTTTGGTGCGGCAGGCAAGCAAGTACCTCGCGCACTGCAAGACACACGGAAAACGAATTTGTTTTTCGAATAAAACACTCTAGAATCGGACGGGCGAAAGGTGAAAAAATATAACCCGCAGATCCCCAACCGCTTGTATTATTATAGAAACGTCGACTCATGTAGGTTTCTGACAAAGTGTTTTTTCAACAAATTGTATTGCGATGATGTACGTACCTGATATAATAATCGTAAAATATTATACAGGGTGATTCACCGAGCATTTTCACATACTTTTTCTCCTTCGAGGTAATACTACCGTTATTCAAATTATGATTTTCAAAATTCTTAAATATACCTACTTAAATACCATATTTTCAAACCTGCAGAGATTACTTAAAGATTATCCTCGTACTACTTTAAGTGTGTCCTGTGGGGGTACAAACTTTTGTTTTTCAAACTATAACTCCCTCCCCCCCCTGTTATACTGTGAACTGTTAATTTTTCGTGGATCATTCTTCTGAAAATGTTGATGTATTAAAATTAAAATTCGAACGAGTAGGTACCTATAGAGTTGTTGAGTTATTTAACTTTAAGATTCACAATAAACAAGGGGGATTCTTATTTTGAAAAATATAAGTTTGTAACGCCGTAGAACACTCTTTGAGTATAGTACAATAAAATCTTAAGAACCTGAATAAATTCATTATTCAATTAAAATAATGGGGTATAAGCATATTATGCTCAGTGAATCATCCTGTATATTATATTAAGTACCTATGTTATATATTATTTGTATGAGATCAACTGATGCGCGTGTGCTATCTTGCGCTTTTTATCGAGCTCTGCGCGCGTCAGTGTTGTGTGTACTGCACATATTATTATTAACGTTGCTGGAAATATTATAATATTGACGACCGCGAACGGCCAACGCGCATTCCGTTACAGCCGACAACGTTGTACACACCTTATAAGAGCCGCATGTTGCAATGCGTATACAGAAATCAAAATTTTACATCGATATGCCCATGTGTCTATATTATAAATATAAGTATATTATATCGTACTATAATTGTATATTGGCCTTTGACGCCCAAAAGGGCAATATATAATGTACAATATAATATAAGAGTTCGGAAAACCTATGCGCAGATCGTCAAGAAGATGCGTTCATTGTGCAATTGCATCATTATTAATTATCATCAGTGGGTAGAGTCTATACCCAGTAGACTACCTCTATATGGAATAAAAATAAATACACCGTCCGCGTGCAATGCATACTGCATATATATATGGTTAGGCGGGAAATATAATGTCTAGGACGAGTTTGAACGAAAATTACCGTGGGACGTGTGGTAGCTGCTGTGATAGGTGCATAGATTATAGATATCTATCGGCGGGGGCGTCGATATGAATTCGTATTAATTTTGGATTTAATAGCTGTGACTCCAGTATAGGCGGTACTCTGCATAGTACCTCATCTATATGGTGCGTACACCGTAAAATCGTTCGCTTTCCGACAGAAATCGGATTGTCGAGCAGTGCTCGAGAATTAAAATAATATAATATATTATAACCGTATTATAATATTAAATTGTATTTGTGTGTTGGATACATAGCTTTCGCCATTCAGTATAATATTAAACGCGTCTGCTGCAGGTGGCAGTAAAAACGTTCGTGTACAAGTACGTTCCCCGAGAATCGACGTCGTCCATTGTCCCGTGTCCGATCATTAGTGGTCACGGCACAACGGTGTATAATATTATGTACCTAGTTATATATTATTATGTTCATATATGATATCAGAAACTCAGAACTCAGAAGGTACACGTCTTCGATAATTCGGTATAAAACCTATACAGGAAACTCGTTACGTGTTTTAGTGTTTATAATATTATATTATATACCTAGGTATTCGATCGATCGATTACGGTTGTAGCATATAATAATGGCAGCAGCGCGTTCCGTTTAAATACATAGGCCAAGAATAACGTCATTTTTTAAGTTATAATTCTGCCACACACACCAGCTGAGTACCACACACAATCGCGCGAGTTTCGCGGAAATACGAAACGTGCGTGCGTACCTATGCTGTCATCATCTACATAGCGTATATGGACAAATGGACAATCGATACGCAGGGGAAGATCAATTCAACGAATGCATTTTTTTTGTCCCTGTCATGTATATAATAATAATATATTATAACGTTATATTGTAGGTATTCTGTCAAACAAAAACGGCCGTATTTCACGTATTTTTTACGCAGCCATCCAGCGTATTATGTCGTCGTAGCCGTGTTTCCGACTAATCCGGAAGCGACTTATTTTCTTTCTATTACGCGCCCGTTGACCGATCACAGAAACCGACATACGTGTAGTTACACCGGTTATACACGAGACGTGGTGACGACAAAAACGACGAGAAGAAGAAGAAAAAAGAGTCAGTGGACCGTGCGATAAACGAGGGAAAAAAACCGTCTCGTCCGTTGTAGTCGTCTTGCGTGGCAATAGATAATATTATTTAGGTAGGTATATAAATCAAATTATAATATTGTCTTGAGTTACAGGGTCGGCGTGTAATAATAATAATAATATATTTTCGCCGCCGAGACGCATCGTTGGATAATGGATTTGTGGGAGGGACACATAATATACGCGCGTACATCACGCTCGACACCACCGAGGGGTAGGTCACTATATATACTATATTAAAGTACATATTAGATGTACGCATGATAATGGAAATCGGTTATTTTCGTTGTCCGCAGCCGCCGTCACAAGCCGGTCGTGCAGTGGTCGTCGCCGGTCGGGCTAATGACGACGACGCGATCGTTACCAGCGGTATTATTATACCTATACCTAGGTATATAGTGTTCGCGCCGAGCGACGTGTGATCTATAGCGCGCGGGGTGTATACGCACGCGGAGATCGATCTTTGACCGACCGTATCCGCCGACGTGCACACCGTATTATATATTGTACACGTTATTGAGTAGGTATGTATACTGTACAACAGTCTGGTTGCACCACTGCGATGCGGTTATCGACGCGATTATACCTCGCCGCAAACGCTTAATACGATATTATATATTATTATATACATGGGGTATACAGCATGTACATTGCAGGTACACAACAGCCGTCAGTGCCGATCGTGATTCGAGGCTTACATGTTATTATTATTTTTAAGAAGGTACCTGTATACGGTCGTAATAACGTAAAATAATACCGCCCCCATAAGTGGAGATGTGCAGTCGTCTATAAACAAACAACGGATTTGACTTATGAAAAAATGGGATTTTTCGTATTCCCTTTTCTTTTCTTTTCTTTTTTTTTATTAAATCTCTGCTTTTGTGGTTACTATCTTTTGTCTTTTTTATTTTATACACATAATATTACTCTGACCTATTAAGATGATAGAAAAATTATTTGTGCCTAATTTAATAAATACCAAATAGTTACTTTTGAATAATATTATAACAAACTATAGACACCGAGTAAGCGGGCGCATCAGACCTCGAGCACTCGTGCAATTTGTTTCCACAGCGTAACACACCTGCGTTGCATTTATAAATTTTGAAAAGTGAACATTTTCTTTATATTATACAATTAAATTAAATCTATTATATTATTGAAGTAATAAGTATATACAGAAAAGTAAACAACTTACACCACTATATAAATGTAATTATACTTAAATTACTTACATTATTGCGTTCATATTATCAAATAAGCTCAAGTTCACCATAATACATTAAATTAGTAAATTATGAATACATTTATAATGACTTTAGATTAATTATATAATACGTGAGTAACGTAATCTTGGGACTGTATTGCTCCTTCAATATCTACAAAAATATAAAACTTATAAGTTCTATAGACCACATTAAATCCTACGTTCGACCATTTTATATACCTGTTATATTATAAGCATTGCATATTAACTGTATTAAACCTAACATTTCTTGAGATAATATTATAAATTAGGTACCTAGCTTTACACAAAAACTCAAAAAATGAACAAATATGCTCTAAATAAAATATCCCGAATAAGACGCTAAAAATAAACAAGAAAAAATTGTAATTGTTGAAATATTTATTACATAAATCAATGAATGTATTTGGAATGCATTGTTTTAGAGCAACTAAAAAAATATATAATAAAAAATGCACTTTGCATTGAAATCCGGGTCCTAATAATGGAGTATTGAATGTATAATATATTATATTAAAAATTCAATGATTATAAATTACTTATTATATGCAGTGTAAAGTGGTTTATGATACTATAGGAAACTGTTATATCTGAAGTTACATATTATGTAAATAGTAAATACCCAACTAAATACACTTAATATATTAATATTCAATATCTAAATGCGTATACGAAAAGCTTTATTCCTTAACTAGGTTGTAATATATTACTATACTATATAGTATAGTATAGGCAGTATAGCTAAATTACCAAGCTACCTACTGTAGACTATACCTAAGGGCTAAGACGTAACATAACATAGGCAGTAATTTGGTGGATATTATTATAATTTATATTGCATTTTTTTTTAATGTATTTCTAGTCGTTTTTTGCTGGTGTTGATGTTAAAAAGTTTTTTTATAGAGTAATTAACCGTCTTCACTTTTCTTTGAGAGCCCCTGCTCTCGTACTACATTATACTGCACCCTTTGATGCTGCAATGCGGTACAATGCGATGGGAAACAAAGATCCGATAACCGCCGAGTTATAATCGTATAATATAGGTACCTCTATATAGTATATATATGTGTATACATATTACGTGTAATATATAGTACGTAGGTTGACGACAACGCCGCCGCGGTCGTATAAGTCGTTTTGCGGTTTTTTCTTTATTTTATTATTATATATAAATACATATATTTTTCCCTTCGGGGGGCGTGGCGCGTTTGGAATAAAATCTTGGTTTATTTTCCAACCTGCTACATTCGAATTCCACCGGACCGGGTCATCGCGTTATGGGCCCACCTGTCCACCTGTTAAAAGGTGTACACACACACGCACACACTGACACACACAAACACTCATATGGTAGGTACGTGAACATGCGCGGTCCAGGAGACATTCGATATGTTCGTCGAGTGGTACCACGCAGCAGCCAGCCACCTCGGCGATTCAAAGATGTTGTTACTGCACTGCGATAACGTTGCGGCTCTCGTAATACACTCTTGTCGGGGAACAAATCTCCAAACGCGATAATCATAGTAATAATAATAATGTTATGATATCAAATTGGCCGGGACACGCGTCCGTATATTATATGACGTAACGTGGACAGGAAGCGTCAATCCGCATTCTTAAAATCGGATGTACATATTTATTCGGCGTGTAAACGTATATATCTCGTCGTCCACCACAGTTTTATATCTCCGTCCGTGTCTATTTGTTATTTTTTTCCTTTATACATCTATCTCCTCGGCGTTAACCACGCGTTTATCTCTACAGACTATACATCACGACCACTGCGATATTGTAGTTAAATTATTATTGTAAGTACTATATTGACTATACACGATTATTATTGGGGTCTATATTAGGTATAGTTGACGAGTATATTAATATGCGCCACCGCATTTGAGATTGACCTTTTTTTTATCAAACCAATTTTTGGTTCTCGCGGTGAAAGACTCCAAACCGTTTCTTGAAAATGAATGAACGCAATTATTTAGAATTCATTAATCGTTTTGGAATGCATACGTGCAATACAAAGGATGCCGCCAAGAATTGTTTCGCCCACAGATATCAACGAAAAAAATTTGATCATCGATCAACTGACAAGTACAAAATAGGTTTACAAAAAAAGAGCCAAATCACTGTTTGTATTTTATTTTATTTTTTAAATTTTGTATGTAAACATTTATAGTTGTCCAGTAATAAGTACTTCTTTGTCGTAGAGAAGTAAGTATTTTTATTTTATTTCTGCTACTCTAAACGATTATATATAGGTAGGTAGGTACTCAAATAACACTACGTCACACATAAATAATGTATTATGACGGGGTCGTGCGTGTTACGCAATTCCGTTGAAAAATTAAGTTTGATTATTTTTTTTAAAATCGAAAATGGGCAATTCAAATTCAAATTTTTTTATGTAATCAAATTTAAATGACTTCTTGTTTGACACATGTGCAGTAATTCGAAAGTGTAACAACATTAAGCGCCAATGTTGCGCACTGGTGAAAACTAGTGCACATGTACATAGATTTCAATGTGTATAACAAATAATTAAGTCTACAGTAAAAAGGAAAAACGTACACAGACACTAGTTATAAATAATTAGGCTATGTAGGTGCTATTACAGTTAGTAGTTTTAGTATGAATCAACAGGTTTACTGGACTCACAATACATATTATGCATTTGGTTGATATAACGATAAACAAGAGTGGGTATAAAAAAGCGGGTGTATTAAAATTGCAGATAAATTTGACTTTAATGTCAAGTATTATTATGTTACCGGGTTAGGTTAGGTTATAAAACCTTTAAATGGACTACATATTTATTGGTTCACTCGTAATCTTTAGCTTAGTGTCCCGGTGCTTCATTAGATTTTAATACCTACCTTATACTATTGAAGCTATTTTATTTGTTTATGAGATTATTTAGAAAACACAGTTTGCGTTCACGGTCAAATAATTATTCTAATAGCGCCTTTAAGCGTTTGGCTTGCCAATCGATTATAATATACTACGGTTAAATTATAAATAAAGATACTACTAAACTACTTACATTTATGCAGTAGTTAGCTTGAGTCTTGGCATTAGTTTTATAACCAGCACATTGCACAATTTGTTTTTAAAATGTATTGCACTTCAATGATACTATTAAAAAAAAAAAATTATAAATTAAAGCACTCGATCTACGATATTTAAATACCTCGTATTTAAATTATTTGTGTACAATAATGACACAGAGACACAATCGACCGTGACAGACGAACGCCGCCGGTGCGTGTGGAAGACTCAGCTCCACCATCAGACGCACATGCCACCATGAGTACATAATATTATAGTAGTCGAAGTAACAACCTTCGCGCCATCTGACGGATAAAAATAATTGAGTTTTGAGAATATTCTTTTTTGGAAAAAAATCATCAATCGTGTGGATACTTCAAATATGTTAGTTTTTTTAACCTGTGTCTTATACAATAGAATCATGTTCAAGGTTTAGAAAAAGTTAATAAATTAAAAAAATGTTCATCATTTTTACAAATTATTATTAATAAAAGTACATAGGTACTACCTAACAATATTATAATATTAATCATACAGTTATATTAAAATAGCCTTATTCATAAGACGTCAAAATATAATATGCGTATTAAATATATTAGTATTCGTATTTTTAATCGCTAACTAAAATAGTTATACATTAACATTTTTAAGTTTAGTAAAGGCCATAGATACAATTTAAATTGTAATATTTTAATATTTTAATTTATATGTGCTTCTATTAACGATAAATACATTTTAATTAATTCTTTCTTTACAAAAATAACAATTATATTATTTATATGTTTAAATAGTTATTTTAAACATAATATAGTGCTGTAATCATTAAAAATAATAGTATCACGATTCACGATTAATGATTTCAATTAAGTACATAAATTAATTAAATAACCAATAGGCAATAGCAATTAGATACTGATAGGAATTAGTTTATCAGAACTGGTATAAGATAACAATGAATTAATAATTGTACATCATTTATTTAATTAGTATTGATTAAATTATTATATTTTTATAAATAAAGAACCGACTTATAGAATGCATATTATGACGTATACTTGGTGCTTATAAGTAATTATTTTAATTTTGTGATTTGGCATTAGCCTTAAATGGGCTCTATTTATGATTTAATCATTAATGTAAAAATATCATAAATGTATAGGTACCGCAAAATACGAATAAATTGACGCATTATTAATTATTGATTATTAACACTTTATCATTTCGTGTAGTATACGTTCAAAAATAAGTACTAACTTATGTCACTTCAACCGTTATTGTATATAACGTTATACCTACATATTAATGTAATAAATAAAAAATATTATTCATCAATATCATTATGTTTTTATAGGTTTGTTGAATAAATTCACTATTAAATTGTGATACCAATACTTCCAACTTCATATTTGTAAACAAAATGTAATCAGTAGGTACCTACCAAGTACCTACTGTTTGTTTTTAAATTATAAAATTAAAATATTTATATAAAAATGTCATTATTAAATTATTTAATATTTAAATTTAAATTTATTTATTACTTAAGATAAATGGGAATATCGAAAATACAAAATTGCAATGAATGATCAAATTATTTTTAAATATAAATCAACGTCAACGATCAAAAAATGTAATTTCATATTTAAAAAGGTGGGTAAGTGGATGTCGCTCTGCTGTACAGTAGGTTACAAGTGGGTCACTGTATAATGGATAGTATTAAATTTGAATTCAATGATATAATAACACTGTATAAGAAAAACGATTTTGAGCGGAGACGGTATGTCAGTCCAGGTATAAGATATATTATACATATACTTATCTATGGTATTAAAAAAAAATTGACCAATAATAGGTATCTATAATAAATTCCGAATTAATCATATCACAATATTCATTAGGTACTTATAACGCGTTATACATCAACAACAAACTGTGATACTATCATAGATATATAATAGTATACTTTAGAAGTTTCAAGTATACCCAAGAATAAAAATAAATAAGAATAAAAAAAAGGTGGGTAAGTGGATGTCGCTCTGCTGTACAGTAGGTTAGAAGTGGGTCACTGTATAATGGACAGTATTAAATTTGAATTCAATGATATAATATCACTGTATAAGAAAAACGATTCTGAGCGGAGACGGTATATCAGTCTATGTATTAGACATATATATACTTATCTATGGTATTAAAAAAAAATTGACCTATAATAAATTCCAAATTAATCATATCATTCATATCATAATATCTATTAGGTACTTATAATGCATTATACATCAACAACAAACCGTGATACTATCATAGATATATAATAGTATACTTTAGAAGTTTCCTAGCTAAGTACTCACGAGTAATATATATTAGTATAATATTATACTATCACAAAAAAATAACAAAAATAGTTACTCTAGGTTTTTTAATTTATAATTTCGTCCACATTTGAACATAAAATGACTATAAAAATAAACTGTGCTTATGTATTTTTAGATTTTTTGGTAACAGAATTAACTACTTACGTGGAATCTTGTTTTAAATTTTCAATCCTTAGATATAAAAGTTGAACATTTTAAGAATTTTTAACTACAAAATAATTATTCAATTTTAAATTTGATAAATGTTGTCAAAATTCGATCTTTAAATGCTTATAAAAAAAATTGTGCCTATGTATTTTTAATATTTTTCAACTACTAATTAAAAAATATATCAGGATCCTTGTATTAAGTTTTTTACACTTTTTTGACCCAACAGATAAAACTTGATTGATATTTATAGAAAAAAAAAAACTAAAAAAAATTGATAACTGACAATGTCCGTAAACAGCTCAAAAAGATTCAAATTATTTTCAAAATTTTATTGTGTATAGGAAATGCTAATATAAACATTCAGTGAAATTTTCAATTATCTACAGTCATTCGTTTTTTAATTACAACAAAATAAGAAAATCGTAATATGAGAAATCGAGTGAATATCAAATGTTGTAAAAATATGAATTTCAAACACTCATAACAATTTAATTTGACTTGCTTGTAGACATTTTTTTTTTTGAAAAAGGTAGACAAACTTATGAGGAATCTTGTATTACATTTTAAAATCTTAGATTTAAAAAGAAAATTTTTCATGAATTTCTAACTCAAAATAATTTGCACATTTTCGTCATTTTTACGTATTTTGTCAATATTTAAACTTTAGATGCTAATAAAAAAAAATTGTGACTATGATTTTTAATTTTTTTCATCCACCTTTGAAACAATATAATAGGAACCTTCTATTAAATTGTCAAGCTTTTTTAACCAACAAATAAAGTTTTATTGACATTCATAGAACCAAAATCCAAAATTAACCAAAAACCAAAATTGATTTTCTCGAAAACAGATTTTGCCAAAAAATTCCCGTTTTTCCTTAATTTTTCGTTTGTTTTTCACGACGCTTTTGAAAAAGACTGAGAAAATTTTACTTTTGACCCCCCAAAGTACCAACTAGATTCACTTTCCTATCGGAAAAGATACTGTTGAATAAAATCCAAGCACTTTTACTGTCCTAAAAGATGATGACAGACACAAAAATAAATAATTAAAAAAAAAAATAAAAAAAAAACACACATCATTGTAAAATCAATACATTCATCGATCCACTCAGAATCTAAAAAAGTTAAAGTTCATATTTAGCACAACAATTGATATAATTATATATAGGTAGGTGTACATTTTTGAATAACCAACTTCACGAATGTCA
>NC_042494.1:125021865-125029624 GCF_005508785.2 Acyrthosiphon pisum
ATGCGTTATAAGTACCTAACAGATATTATGATATGAATGATATGATTAATTTGGAATTTATTATAGGTACCTATTATAGGTCAATTTTTTTTTAACACCATAGATAAGTATATATATGTCTAATACATAGACTGATATACCGTCTCCGCTCAGAATCGTTTTTCTTATACAGTGATATTATATCATTGAATTCAAATTTAATACTGTCCATTATACAGTGACCCACTTCTAACCTACTGTACAGCAGAGCGACATCCACTTACCCACCTTTTTTTTAATCATGCAGAGTAAAATAATTAAATTTTAGCTCAATATTGGTATTATCGTAAAAATTTTAAATTTAATATTCTTCTTTGGTTTTTTTTTATATGTCATCATCTAAAATTAGCCATAATAAAAATATATAGGTACTTACTTTGTACCTTTTAGAGCTCATTAAGTACCTACTCATAATTATACTTCTTGTACAATAAAAAATTAAAAAATAATTTTAAGTTTAATAAATTTGAACATAATATTGTAGAATACAATTCACAAATTCCTGGTTAAAACTTAAAAAGCATAGTCATAATATAATAGGTATAATATTGTTAAAATGTTAAACTCATTAAATACAAATGTATATAATAGGTATATTAGCAAATTAACCAATCTAACTTTTTATTTTTCGAACTTAGAAAATAAATGTATGTAATTGTATTTTTTTTAACGTGAAAGATATATAATTTATTACTGCAATTTATTTTTACAATTACAACCGTTAATAACTCAGAACTCTTAGGTTTAGGTATACCCCCGTCTCCCATTATATCGACTACATGGGCTGCAGGCTTGAATGGAGAAAATATCCATTAACATTGTTATGTGGCTTATATTTTACTTTATTTTAAATTTACCTCTTGACATTTATGTATGCTTAAGTAATATAGCTCTCCATTTTATAATATAATTAATTTAAGGAGATGGGGATCTTTTTAACAATTATACTCTGTGAATTTGAAGATCCGGTTTTCAGTTTTAGTTCATTGGGATGAATGATTCTATAATATATAGAATATTATATATACTTTATGTCTTTATTGTACTTATGGTTGCTAAGGTCGGAATTGGTCAATTTTAAAATAATGCAACGGATGTAATTGTCCAAATACCGAGAGGGGCTTTAGCCTTCTTTGGTCTTCTTAAGTAACAATTACAACGACTGATAGATTACTGGATGGCATATTGTACCACACTAGTACACTACCACCTAATGGTTTACAGCATATCAACCCCTGAGCATACACGACGATTGTTGTAAGTTTATTACGATTACCTGTAGTCTAATAAATTAGATGCTTATATTGTTGTATAAATGTATTATTAGTACTTTGTTGTGTAGAATGAGAATAGGTGCTTGATGCTGTTTATAAAGACTCAGGTCAACTGTCAAATGATTGTTGTTATATTCTTGATAATATAAGAGATCCTTATATTATTATTAGCTGTAATGTCATGTATCGTTTACCTTAATGAAATCTAGATATTTAATATAATTTTGGTTATATTATGTACACGTTAAATTGTTTTTAAAATAAGTTGGTTATTATTAGGATAATATTGCTTATTTAATTGTTTGAATTATTTATTTATACAAAGCATGCGAAGATACCAGTATTATATATACTTTTCAAAATATGTAAGTATTATAGTGTCTATTTCACAATATTTCTGTCTAAAATTATTTTATGAATCATATCATAATACTTATAGGCTATAATAATATGTTTAACAACAATATAGCTCTACGTCATTTTTTCTGACGAATATATATGATACACCACACACACACATTCAAATGTGTAGGTAATGCATACACATATAATAATATATGATACGTTTCTTTTCGATTTTCATTTTTTTTTAGCTAGAGTACCTATATTACACTATCATCATTTATTCATGTTTCAGAAAAATATTCTGATATAACTCTCTTTTTATATAATTTAATTTTTGCAGGTCATTTCCACTTCAACGAGTTTCTTATAGGCATGTTACTTCTAACTAACAAATACAAATAGAATATAACATTATTATACACAGTATTATATATGGCAACATAACCACAAACTCCCAAGAGAATTCTACGACTGTATATTGTAGTATAAGTACATTATAGAATATATGATTAATAATTTACTCGTTGGTTGTTTTATATTTTTGTCACCCAATGTAGACATTTAATTCGATACAAAAAATATAGAATATATACCTACTATCCTATTTTATATACAAAACTAGCATTGTTATTTTTAAAAAGCGGTAAAGTATACTTCCTATAGGAATAAATCTCTTTGCTGTACTATTATAGGTGTGAGTCATTAAGTAAGTGACTGTAATGCGTGTTTCCCAAGCTTTTTTATTCCACTACCCCTTGTATATTTTTAAAAATCACATGCCCCATTCAAATTAAAAATGTAAAAAAGTTGTATTGGTTTTATCAGGTAAAAATTAAGTTATAACTGTATAATAGGAGATATCCCGAGTACGTCCTGTTTTTAATTGTTATCTTTTTCGCCTGAGTACGTCCGAAGTCTTATTGACAAATTATATTGAATATCCTGAGTGTGACCTGATGGTTCAAACGTACATATATAATTCTTTATACGTAATTTTTACAACTATGACTATATAACGGTAGGGAGACTGCACTTTATTTTAACTTTGATAACACAACTACAACTTACTAATTTAAGGTAAATAAGTGCTAGTTAACAATGTTAGCAGTTTACGTCAATATTAAAAATATTACGGTGCTTAACACAACAATTATTGCGTCGCTTACTACTCACTAGACACTCAACTAATAAGAAAGGCGCCTATATCAAATTTTGCCGTTTTACCCGTCTTTTTTTCATAATTGTAGTTTACAGCACACAGTTTGATCATTGATAACATGTTATAAAATAATTGTAAGTATTACTAAATTAAAACGATGTATCTATATGTATATTCGGTAAAGCGTCGTCTACAACACTATATAGCTAGTGTTGCTTACAGCAAAAAGCCTTTTAAGTTTTAACCGATGATATATAATATACAATTTTAGAAGCACCCTGCAGGGTAACTCTAAATTAACTGGGACGCACTGGGGCTGCGATAAAAGTATATGGCTTTATTTCTTGAGATGCACTTGGGAAACTATCGTATAATAGGTACGTACCCCGGCGAAGATTACGAGACACTAGAGTTAAGCAAAACATTATTTTTTTATTCTTCCTCTGTTCATGTAAATAATTTAAAACAAGGTCTCCATATGACAGCTTTCGCTTCCCTAGCAATGGTGTTCACCCCCTCCCCAAATGAGTCACACCATCCCGATTGGGAATTATTGCTGTAATGTGCATGTTTTAGATTTGAATTCAATAATAAATCATTGTTCATTATACATACGAAAAACGATTCTGGGTTCGAGTAAATATGTCAGTTTTTTCCAATTATTAAGAAATGTTCTTGGAACTTTTTATTTTTGATCAACCTGATGTACATTCCCATTTCACAATTATTAAAATTAAACAATGATGAATATTTCTTTATCGCATCTATATTATATCTACGAACTACATAATATAATATACAATTAGTCATTAGGTAATAATAACATAATTAGAGGTTACTTAGAATAATTTTATTTTCAAAGTAAGACAATATTACGAACTTTAAACGTTAATAAAATAAAAACAAAGATATTCTTCTAGTTCGTGAAAAACGATCCCGAGCGGATTAAAGTTACTAAAATCACAAACAGAAAAAAATGTCTGAAAATAACATCGTTCTGAAATCAATACATTTTGCTGTTAATTAAAATATTATGTAGATATAAGTAAGTATATACCGTGTAAGTAACTTGATCTTTACATTTTACTTCTAATTAAATTCTTGAAAATCCCAACAGTGGACCCCTTGAAATTAAAATTCGTATTTTCATTCTATTAAACCAATATAGTATTAGAATGTCTTTGTTATACCTAACGTGTATGAAAAATATAAAACATACATGCAGTTTACTAAATAATTTTAATAATTTATTAAATAATCAATATAGTCTACTGCTTTACCTAGTATATATTTATGTTATATGTTATATATGTTATACAAATATGTCTTATGTAAATTAATCCTTTTTTGTTTATTTTGGAAAAACGTGACCATTTTTTAAAATTTATATCTATAAAAATTATATTGCTAATGAAATACCTAGTATTCTATTAAGATGATATATTTTTAATTTGTATATTTGTATGTGCTCGATGATTGCAATTAAGTTTTCGGTATAAATTAAATGGTTTACATTGGTCTAACTTAATTTTAGCTGTTTGAAAATTAATATAATATGTAAAATAAGTCTAAAATCATAAATAATTTTTATCAAGTACGCTTATTGTAGTAGGCATAATATGTCAGCACGAGTATTCCTACCCATATATTTACAAAATCACTGGAAATACGACTAGGTATGATATTATGAAGTTTTCGTTAAGATCCTGTATAAGGCAACGGCGAATCGAATAAAAGAATTCTATCATTGTGCAAAAGAATCCGAGAATAAGTGTAGGAAAAAAAAATTATTACATTTATTACGAGCCGCGTAGTAATCAGCTGCAACAGTAACGTACAGCCGCCGTGGTCTCTTCTACTCTTATACTGTATAGAAATATTCAACGCTGCAGATTTATGACCAATCGCTTGGAAAATGTCACAGGCACGACATGTCTATGATATGCCCCGTTTTTTTCTTACCTGCCGTTATTGTGGCTCCCCCCCCTTTATTATCCTTGCAGTTCCTGCCTTATGTGCGTCTCTATATATTATACTTAAACTCCAATCTTTCTGCGAAATCATTACCTACGAGCTGGGGTAAAAACCTGTTTAATCATTATATGAGTACCTATATTATACACTATATATATACGATAAATATATATTATACAATATATATATGTATGTATTATGTACTACGCTAAACTGCAGGCCACTATATATGCAGCAGTCCTTACAAAATGTTATCGCACATTTTTTTTTCAGTACCTACCATCAAGTTTGAAGCGTATAGGTAGGTACATAATAATATAATAATAATATGATTATTGATAACATCGCCGGAAACGGTGTGTGCACAGAGGAAATGTACGTCTTATAAGCATGGGCAACGGTGGACATTTTTTTTATTGAGTGGGGGCAAATATGATTTAAAATATTTAAATATAAATAACGATTATTTTTTTTATAAAAAAAGCTCTTAACCTTAATATAATATTTTATCATATCATACAGGTCTGAAATGTACAAATTATGTATATTATTTTGTATTAATCATGTTAATATAAATACAGTCTAGTCGCGGTGACTCGAAGTTAAAGGGAGATAAAATAAACCACTTTGAGATAATATGTATTATTCGAGATATCTAAGATATCTAACTCAGTAACTCGAATTTAACCTAACCTCAAAGGGAATAAAAAAAAAAAAATCGAGTCGTCATGTTTATCGAGCTATCGTGACTTGAGTACTTGACTGTATATTTTAAATGTTTGGGTAAACTGTTAACATAAATAAAAACCTGTGGGGGAGGGGGGAATGGTCGCTCCACCTCGTGCTTATATGTAGGTAGGTACCTACATACCCATATAATTTTTGTAATTTTATTTTGTTGGATTTTATCGGAGTGATACTTATAATAATATAATATACAACTAGGTATCTTGTATACGATAATACTTGTTCAATATATTATATACGATACGTTTATTTATGTGTAACGGATTGCAGAATTGTCCCAATCATCATCACACAGTTCATCAAAACCCTGTGAGTCTATCTATCGTGCACGCATGCGTCCGTGCTCGGTGCAGAGAATATAATGGGCATTTTGCCACACGTTCTTATATAGGTATATACCTAGAAGCCAACTTATATCGGCACAACTTATAAAAATGAATTTGAAAATATATTTTCGGGCACTTTGCCATGTTTTTATAATATGTCATTGCGCGGCTATCGGTTTATACGCGTATCGTGTTATGTGGCTGTTAATAATAATTATTATTATTTACTGCGATTAGATAAATTATGATATTATACATTATTCAGAAATATTTTGAATGTATATTATCGAGTGTAGATTGATCTATATTCCTATATTATATAGGTAGGTACTAATATTAATGATGACCTGCACTCAGGCCTTAGCAAACCGCAGTTAATGCGTTTAGTATTAGCTGCAACGTAATTTGTCAGTTACCCAATTATTCACAAAATATTTTTCCTTTTTTTCTTTTAATATCCAATTAATTTTGTAACAAATAAATTAGTTTTTAGAATAACAGTTACAAATAGTTATCACTGATAGCCAATAGGTATCTTTTTTTGCTAATAATATGTCTTGTTTTATAATAAATACCTATGTATGTATATCTCTGTACTATCTCATATCTACAAGCAATACTTAAATTGTAGTTCAAATTAATGAAAATGTAGTTTATTTATTTAACTGTATATTATTGTATATATTAAAAAAAAAACATTTAAAAAAAAAAATCTCTAAATGTACTTATATTAATTTAATGTCGTACAAGTATAAAAAAAATCGGATAAGTGCTGTGGGTTGGAGTAGGTCAGCGGTGGTGAATTTGTCCATTGTCCCTTCGGTCCTCGGACAGGATAGTGTATTATTACAGTATTCGATTTAAAGGCAATGATTGTGATCATGATCGCTCCGTTTAGAATCTAAAATAAATAAACATTATACGTTTTATAGAAAGGTAAGTAACTTGTAATGATTCATTAAATTAAATCGATAAATTAGTGGCAATCACTATTAGTAGTAGGCAGGGACTGGTACCTTTTAGTTTTTACGGTTCCGGTTCCAGTATGGAAAATTAATTTAATAGTTTAAGTTAGGGTTCTAGTTAAAACGAGTATTAAACAATTATAAAAATGTATAAATTTTATTTATTTTTTATGTTTTATATACCTATAGGTACATTAAAAATATTTAAATAATTTAACATTGAAAACCCGTTTTTTTAATTTAAAAATAAGGGTTCCGGTTCCGGTTATTTGAAAATATTGAAATTCGATTCCGGTTCGGTTCCGGTTCTCAATATTTTAAGGGTTTTTGGGTTCCAGAACCGGTTCTTTTCGGTTCGGTTCCAGTCCCTGGTAGTAGGTACCTATTTATATAGAATACAAAAAATAGTGATCTATGGATAGGTATAGGTACTCTAATAACTTGTTTATATAAAAGAAGAGTTTATGGTTAAACCGTTATTTCAATCAGTAAATAAAAATGACTGTTGTTACTTGTTACTCATAGGTTCTTTATACTGAAAACTTATAAGTTATAGCTAAAAATTACAAATCTTTTTAAATTGTTTATAACTTTTAAGCATAGATTTTTGTTAGAAAAAATTATTGCAACGAATAAAATAATAATTGTTACTACTCGTGTCTTGTAATAAACTAATAATTACAATAGTTGATATAAAATTTTGTAAAGTATTTTCTAGTGAGAATTGAGAAACATAATTTAAAGTCGATTATATTTTACTGTGAATCTTATTAATAAACAAAGGATTCATAAGTGGCACCTACAAATGAATCTACTCAGTAATAAGTAACTACCTATGTATATTTATATTTTGTAATTTGTCCTAAATCCACATAATATATTTCATTATTTTAAGCCAGCCTTCAGTACAGTAGCGCAAATAGGGGGGGG
>NC_042494.1:125029674-125033635 GCF_005508785.2 Acyrthosiphon pisum
CTAAGCCCCCTAAGCCCCCCCCAAAAAAAATCATTCAAAGCCCCCTCAAAAAATAATAGTATACCATTCTTAAAAATATGTACCTATACATTTTAATTTTAAAAAAAAATGTGTTGGGGCTTGAGCCCTCCTAAACATTTTTCCTATTTACGCCACTGCTTAAGTATATTGATATAATATACTGATACCTACGTGGCTACGTGATTAATAATTATCATTATTCTTTATAGGTAGGTCCGTAGGTACCTATATAATTCTTCTGTATACGTCTGTAACTGAACTCTTTTGAAGTTTGAAGTTTATAGTTTTACAACATTGGATTTCACTCGATTTCTTATGTAGCGAATTTCTGATTTTGTTGTACCTAATTCAAAAACTATACTGTACTGTACTGTAAACTCAACTGTAGATGCATGAAAATTTCACTGAATATTTTAATTTTCTATAGACTATAAAATGTTGAATATATTATTACTCTTTTTGATCTATTAACGGACATTTCAAATTTGACTGATTTTTGAAAGGTTTTCGTTGTCATGGTTATTTTTTAACAAAAACATATTTGCGATTTAGAGATTTTACTTGTAGAGAAAAAATTCAAGTATCGTGCTATTTTTTATTGTTACCATCAGTTTTTCTGGGAGATGAGGTAAAAACATACATCAAATGGTCGCGTTTATGGTTTCGAATAAAGATAAATTATATTTTAAAACAAATATAAAAGTTGAATGTACAAACAAGTAATGTTACAAACAGTAACTTATATATAGGTACTCAAAAATTACTTAACTAATTTTGAGAAAATTGCAAATTGTTCTTGGAGATATCAGGAAAGTTTAGAGAGTAGTTCAAAGTTTGCAGTCAAAAAAGTAAAAATTAAATCGAGTTGTTAAAATGTATACAAATAATGTATGGGTAATGTTTAAAATTGTAACCTTTACAATATTAAACATAGTTTAGAGAATATACTTTTATAATGAAGTATACAATTTATATTCCTAATATAAAAATTACCTTGTTAACTAGACAATGTAATGGTTACAGTCCATACCTGTTAATTGTAGTTATTATAGAATTATTTTTAATTCATATCAACCATAATATAAATTTATTACTTATTCATATTATAATTAAACTACAAAAACAAATAATTGTCCAGCTATAATTTTATATAGTTACACTTATAAAATATATGGTGGAAACTATTTTGCTTCTCTATATAGGCATATTATAAGAAGTAATAAGTAAGAACTAAGAAAAATGTTTGCCGACAAAGAATGTATTAACAGTTATCTCAGTAGGTATAATGGGCTGAGAAAATTTTTATAAATGTCCCACATGACCACATACTACATTGTATGCTATTAATTATTATATGGTTGAATAGTTTATAAAATTGTTATAACTATCACATAATTGTTAAACTAACTTTTAATTTACAACATTTAAATTATTTAAAATAATAGAAATTGAAAGAATTAAAGAATTAAAAACAAATTATAACTCTTATAAGTTATATTAGGTATTAAATTAATACCTAATATATTATAATAAATTTATTTATTTATAGTAAAAAAAATATAGTATCAGGTTGGTTATAACTTATAATACCGATGAACACCGACTGAATATATTGGTATAAGGTATAGGTAGGTACATTTTAATATGCGTATAATTTTACTGTGTATCTAATTAAGTAAGGAAATTCTAACCGCAGGTTAAAAAGGAATAGGGCCGTAACCTTTTGCAAAACATTAATATCTAACACCTTTAAAAATATATTTTTTTTTAAATATAAGAATAATTATTAAAAAATAATAAACTAACCAAGAGTCACTAATGAGTAATGGGTGACTACTTTAATCATACCTTTCATGTTATATATTAGTCTTATCATATTATTAACTTATTATGTTAATATTTTGTACTGATTGTTTAATATGTGAAATAAAAATATTAAAATAAATCTATTTAAGTAATATTTCTAAGTGTCTTAAAGTTACATACCTTATATCACACATGCTTATTGAATATAATATTATGTTTTATAGATTTAGGTAGGTCATCATATATATTATTATATTAAGTAGGTACCTACTATTATTTGTACCTACCTATGTATTACACTATTACCTATACTGGCAATACCTGTATACATGTTATTATGGTGATTGGTGGTAAATACGTTCAAATATAATACTTAAATAGTTTATGGCTATTAATAATTATGTAGAGGTTGATTAACCATTCATGCTCATTGCTCACTCTCGTATTTTATCTTCCAATTATAATGAATTTATTAAAAATAACATATTTTTGGAATTTTTATACCATTTAAGGACTAAAGTGTACCCCGTGGTAATATTAACTTATTATTTTTTCAAATTAGACCAGAAAAGTTGATTACTATAAATTGATAACGTTGATATTATCAAATCGAAT
The DNA here is from genome assembly GCF_005508785.2 of Acyrthosiphon pisum. Lineage (NCBI taxonomy): Eukaryota > Metazoa > Arthropoda > Insecta > Hemiptera > Aphididae > Acyrthosiphon > Acyrthosiphon pisum. Next base: position 125,032,117 of record NC_042494.1, read on the forward strand.
TTGAATGAACTTTATTAAACTGTATGTAGGTACTTAAGATAAAAATCCTTAATAATGGTTTATAAATGGTTTTTATGGCTTAAATATAAGTAGATGTACTAATATTTAATATAATATAGGTACTTAATACACATAATACATTAATACTTTGTCACTCTGACAATTTTTAAAAATTAAAACATTTTGATTGGTTACTATAATCTTCAAATCATCATAGCCCCCCATTATTTATTAATTATACCTATGTATATCTTCATGACTTCATACAGCGTATACGACTTTTAAACTCCATATGGACTGTAAATCTTAAGAATCAAGAAGGAATGATTTGAAAAGCCATTATACATACGTATGTATTATGTGAAAAGAGACATTATAATAGGTACATACCTACCTATTAAAAAAAGCTGGATTTTTCCGTGATATAAATATTATAATTAAATCGTTTTAAATTAATTTTGTACACACCAATTAATATTTAATAACAAATTATAAATCTTAAATCTTTAAACTAAACATTCAGTCAAATTAAAAAAAATAACAAATCAAAACTTGTTGAAAAAAAATATCTGAGTAAAGATTTTTGATATTTTTAAATATTGTAGTTAGAGTGACATAATAATGTCATTAATCATTATATCATAAAAATGTTAAGTCCTATTGCAATTTTATTATAATTGCCAACATTATAGGCAGTGGTCAGGAGTAGCGCGCTAATTGTAGCGACGCTACAGTAGCACGCCACTTTAAATGTAGCGATTAACATAGCGTTGCTAGAATATAATTGAGGGGTGGAAATCCAAAACGTACTATTGCCAAAATTGAAAAAAACGAGTTAGATATCGATTCTTATAAAAAAAACGTCGACAAATCGATTGGTGTTGTCAGAATAGACCAAAACGTACTATTTCCCGGTCAAATCAGCTGTTAAAAATGACTGCTTAATCCAAAACGAACCTTTTCCATTCATGGAAATTATATTTAGGTAATCAAAACGTACTTTTTCCAGTTTTACGCCAAAACGTACTATTGCCCATGTTAAAAGAATAGGCACTAATCATTAACTATACCAAAATGAACTATTTCCGTAAATTATTCCAAAACGTACTTTTTTTTACGTTATGTCAAAACGTACTATTGCCCATGTTGTAGGTATAGGGAAATAAAATAGTTAATCCAAAACGTACTAAAATATAATTTATAATTTATAATATTAAGTTATTATTACAATCATTAAGTTTGAAATTAAATTAAAAATATAATCCTAGATAATTAAACACATTTGAGTCGTTTTTAATAGAAATAATATATTATTAAATAATTTAAAAAATCGTTCCTTGTCTTCAAAATTACTTGTCTATTTATAAACGGTTTGTTTATATTGATAATGAAATGTTCTCGCGAATATTTTCTATGACCACGATGCAGTTATTGTTTGTTGCTCGCTTAGTCGCACGACGCACACTCACATTGTTTTATAATAATATATTATAAATATTATAAATATAAAATATGATAC
>NC_042494.1:125033828-125046650 GCF_005508785.2 Acyrthosiphon pisum
AAAATATGAACTTTTTTTAAAAAAAATATCACTTTAACTCATTATACTTTACATTTATAGTGCTTCAGTTAATTGACATTGGTTATCGAAAAGGAGATACAGAAAATCGCTTCTCGTGAAAAATCAGTATTTTGGCAATAGTACGTTTTGGATTTCCATCCCTCATAACATACAATGTAGCAAAATACTATAGCGCGCTAGAAATTTACGTTTAGCGTAGCGAAAATTTTCATTATTTTATCGCTACTTCTAACCAATTTCATGATAATTAAAATATTATGATGTATGTTTATTTATTTAATTAAGATGACCAGATGAGTGTATTTTTGAATTTTTTGGGTTTAATCTGTACTTCACTAATCAGTAATCATAGAGTATAGATAAGACTATAATCATAAGAGCATTATTACAATGTTATATTTTATATTATTGAATACAGAACCATAAATAATAATTAATATATGAGTATTTTATTATCATTATTTTTATTTTCGGCATTCGGCATTTTCTGTTTCTTTTAAGTATTAAATTTGATGTGTAAAAAAAACAGTATTTTAGATTCTATGTATCATTGAATTCAGATTTAAAACTTCCATCACAATGACCTACACGACAAGGTCCACTTGACACTTATGCTATACAGCTGAGCGTAAGATGTTCTAGATCCATGCTTGCCATCAACTTTTTTAAAAAATGTTTAGCAATTGAAAATTCTTTGTAATCACTAATCCCCTTGCTGTATGAAATCCTTTCTCCCAGTGACCGAATGTCTAATCAGTACAAGCTACTAATTGACAATTTTCAATAAAATGTTTATCTATTTTGAGTTTTGTTACAAAAATACATGAGATACATTGAATAAACTTGCCTTCCGAAATTACAAGAAAATAGTGTTAGGTTTAATAAATAATGACCTTCAAGTACTTAAGTGAATATCTAAATAAATAAAAAAATTTTGAAAAAAATGTAGCGAAAAAGTAGCGCGCTACATTTAAACAATAGCGTTAGAAATAGCACACTACATTTAAAAAAAAGTAGATTTAGCGATAGCGAGCTACTTTTTGGGGGGAGTAGCAGTAGCGTTAGCGTGCTACAAAAAAACAGTAGCGTCCCGATCACTGGTTATAGGTACATTTCAAATCTTATGGAAGCCGGCAATTATTACTTAGGTACATACATTATCGAGTTAATAAGTTAAATGTTAATTTCAACTTATTAAGTTAACTTACCAGTTTTATGTTTTAATTAACTTTAGTTTTTCCAAAGGCCTCCACACGAGAATACTCACTGAGGCCCAGTATTATTTTTGTTGATAAATAAATAAATAATAATTTTAACTCATTTACCTTATTTTTTTTTTATACAGCCCCATGATTCTATTCTTACCTACCTGATAAAAACTATAGCCAACGATTTCAAATATTTTCGTTGTAATTGTTCAATCTTACAATTAGGTAGGTTTTAAACTTCCTTAAATATTAAATTGATTTTTTGTAATAAAATAAAAGTTTTTTATATCATTTTTTAAGTACATTATTCTGCTTTGCCAAGCAAAAGTGTCGTAAAAACCAATATATTAGTCTTGATTAGATATTGTATTTTTTTCATTTTATTATACTTTTGTTATTTGTTATTTTATATTTTGATTTAGTATAAAACTTTTATATTTTTTTTGATGAGGAATGCAATGAAATAATAATGAAGAAGTATCATTCTCTTATCGCACGAATGAAAGTTACTTTTATGTTTTTACTCAGCGATACAATATTAAAATAAACATCTATTTATATTTATAGGCAAAACGCTGCAAGTAAATTTTACGGTATTATTTCTTAATAATTATAATATATAATCTGTACATTTATTTACTAAAATAAAATATCTTAACGTATTGCACATAACAGAATAATAAACTTCCCAAATAATAGTGAAGTTAACAATTTAGAAACTATTCATTTACAATGTCGTTAATACAGAAAAAAATATAGAAAATATTTAACGCTAAATAATAAGCCAATAACGCCGTAATTTGGTAGATCATGGAAATATTAAGCCAAAACGCCGTAGGTAAAATATTTACGTCGTTTATGCTATTGTTTAATGTAAGATAATATGGCGTTCTTATACTTGTAGTTTGTACCTACTGTTCATTTTTTTTGTTAGTTTGTTACTTATGGTATTTCCAAAGAACGATAATTGTGTTTATAGCCTGTTCAATGTAATTTCATGTGTATTTTTTCTACAAAAAGATGTGTATAATTGGTACACTGCACAGTGTTTAGGTACCTATCAGATGCCGGATAATTTACTCATTTTATTTTCTAGTTAAGGAACTTTTGCTTAGCAGGGCAGTATTACGGTCAAAAGAAATTTTTGGCTATTTTTATATCATATTTTGATAGTTTTTATGTCAATTAAATCCTGGTCCTATTCATTTAAGTATCTAACATATAGGTGCCGAGATTTCAAAAATCAATAGACATTGGACGCCCAAGGTAAATGTTATTAAATACTCAAACACAAATGATTTAAATTATGTGTATACATATATAATACAATTTCACACTTACAATTTTAATTGTTACTTTATTATAATTTATAATTTACAAGCATTTTACTAGCAATTTAAAAGTATTGTGGTGAATTTTAGATTTATTGATATTATGAACGCAATAATAATAAATAGGTGCATTTAGTGGTGTTTAATTTTCTATATTACTTCAATTATATAATCTAATTATTTTGACTGTATACTGTATAACATAAAGAAAATGTGTTAATTTAAAAAAAATATAAATATAATGGGTGAATGGGTGGTGGGATGCAAGGCTGAGCTGTTGTACTTGATCCCTGAAGCTACCACGTACTTGGTGCCGATATTATCCAAAAGTATTTGCTATTTATTACATGCGGAAAACATAATCTTTCCATCATCAATAATAGGGCAAAGCAATATGCATTGAAAATAAAAAAGACGAAAGATGCTAACGGTCTTCACTTTTATATTGCACATAATTTTAGTCTTTGGATACAATATATCAAATGATTCATTGTAAAGTTTATAAAAAAAGTATTTTTATCTTGAACTCAGTTACGATTCATATCTCTTCTATATACGTCAACGGATGTGAAATATTAGGCTTTTCACATTTAAAATAATCACCATTAAAAACGGTTTAAGAATCTAGACATCCACGTTGGATCGCGCAGTCGCATCCGTGCATTGTGCATAATATGATCACAAGTTGTAGAGAATAACCTCAAAATAGGGTGATAATAAAATAATACTCTCTTGTTTGACTAAATCAAATCTACTATATTTTCAACAAATGTTTTTAATATAATATATTATACTAACAAAAAAAATAATAATTTAACGAGCTGATCATTATATGTAGGTACAGGAGGAGAAGGTACTTACAATAGGTTATGTAACGCGATTTTAATAATTAAGCTTAAGCTTCACGGCGTTTACCAATCTATTGACAGAGCATCAATACAATTGCATTATAACTGTATAGTGGCCGCAAGTCATTTGCATCCTGGACACTCGATTACTTTGCAGAACCAATGCGTTCGAGGACCGTCTGCCGGGAACATCTAACTGAGCACCTCGTCGTCGGCCTTTACGCCGCCTTCGTAGAACCAACTTAAAGTTTCTTATGGACTGCCGTCGCACAGCACGATGTCTGCGTCATTCCGGCGTCTATTCACTGGTCGAAGCGAGTCGGTGACATGCCGTGAAGGCGGTTCGACGATCGACCACGAGGTTGGTTTGACAATTAACCGATCAGCCGTGACTTCGGATAGGAGACTATCGGAGAGTTGGTTTCGATGTTGGGCAGAAAGCGGATTTTAGTGGCGGGTAGAGCGAAGACTTTTTTACAGCCTATATGAATCATAGGGCCCGGGGAGATGTTATTATTAAAGGGTCGAGGGAATCGTTTGATGGCCAAGGGGAGGACGTAACACGTCGAAAACGCCAAACGGGAAGGGCCAAGCAGCAAGTGGTTGGGATTGCAGGCAAATCAGCTGTGTAGGTGGTTAGTGGAGAGGTGTGCTGTAGGCCGTCGGTCGTTGTACGTACAGTGTCTCGTTTAGCATAGATGAAATGCACGATCATGGACGGACGACCGATGACGTGTAGACAGCCGTCTCGTCGGTTAACGGGTATAAACGGGTACTCATCGAAACCACCTGAACAGCCGTGATACCACGAATGCCACGGCCCAGGCGCAAGTAAACTCCGCCACAAGTACCTTTTTTTTAGTGTAAACTCCGCCAGGGAAAAAAGCAGGTAAAATTGGGTTCATTTAAATTCTGCCAGTGAAGCAAATCAAGTAACAGTATCGTCTTTATTAAATAATAGTTAGGTATGCGTATATGCCGAAAATTAAAAATATATAAAATTTCAAAATAAAAATAATAATTATCTGAACAAATCATACAAATTTTAATGTGAATTACGTCAACAAATTATGATAGATAATTGTAATAATTATAAGATATATAGGTATAGTAGGTACTAGGTAGCTACCAGGTACCTATGTTATTATTAGGGCTCGGATTTATATGTAAATACATATTTTTACTGTGACTTGATAAATTAATTTAGGTAAGTGATAAATTCGTTTCAAGGGATTTCCATTGTAATGAACTATATTTTATTTTACATATTTTTACATATTTTGTCATAAGTACATATTTTTACATATTTCTCAATAATTCCATTTTTCCCTACATATTTCGACAATTTACGATTTATTAATAGTTGTATACGATGTATACGATTTCCCATGTTTAAAAAAGTACGTAAACAAAAAAATACTAATTATTGAACTAATCGACCGTAATCTGGTTTAGTCTGCCTAAAATTAATTAGAGATACACATTGCGAAATTAATGGGGTAATGTTTCCGGCTGAACTCACTGCTTTGGACATTGCAAATATGAAATTTGCACCCATTACCTTGGTGGAAGTCAAGCGCTCCTTCAATCGGTACAAATCTGTGTTACGACCAAACCGTAGATCATTTAACTTTGACAATTTGAGCATGTATATGCTATCTCATTGCTTTCAAGATCAAGATCAAGATGAATGATGGTAGTAAAATAAGTAAATTATAGATAATAATGTCATTTATAAAGCAATGTTTTATATTTTTTTGTATTCTATATTTTCATTTTTTAATCACATATAAAGTGATTTATTATTACATATATATTTGCATTTTTTAATACATATAAATTCGAGCCCTAGTTATTACATTATGTTATGTTATAATATTTTGAACTGTGAACTAAAATTATGTAATACCTACTATATAAATGTATAGACATTCTAACTATTAAGTCTAATATAAATGATTAAAACTATATGCGTTCTCACCCCATCATTTTTTTTTTCATTTTGACTTTTTGAAATTTATTTGGTTGAGATTTATTTTTATTTAGTTTAACAAAACAAACAAGGCATTAACACTGGCGGAGTTTCCATATAGGTACTCATTATTACTGGTAAGAAATAAAACTGCTGTAGTTTACATTAGACCTTTTCATTACTTTTTTATCTAACCGGTATTCTAGCGGAGCTTACATTTGCCACGCGACCAATTCGTTCAACGCCTGCCGACCGTTGCACGTCATCGACTCGTAGTCGGCCTTCGCGACAAGCATATTAATACAGCATATTAAATACTTATTGCATTCAAAAAATGATGATTCTCGGCGAAGACGGCCTATCAGCCTATATTACTAGTCTATATTTTATTGTATTTTATTTATTTATTTGATGGGAAGCTGTGAGCTTACGCATAAATATACAATTTTGTCAACATTTAAATAGCAGACGCCATCAAAAAAAATTAGTGGTTTTACATCCAACTATTATTTTTAATTCCAACAATAATCAATAACTGTTCAAGAGGAATCTTGTATTACATTATCAATCAGTTTGATTCTGAAAAATAATTTTTATCGATAATTATTACCTATACTTAAAAAATTATGTCTATATAATATGTAGCTCAAATACTGTCAGAATATTTTGAATACTTTGTCATATGTATAAAAAATTCTAATATAAACATTTAATGTAAATAAAATATATTTACAGTTATTTTAATTTTAGTTACACCGAAAAAACCAAAGTTTTGATGGGCACTACATATCTTAATGTCTACAATGTTGATTGTTGACACTAGGTATATAATAATTAGGGCTGGGATTTTGATGCAAAGGCATCTTTTTTTCTGATGTTTTGAAACGTTGATCCGTAAGTATAAAATATGTTTTGGGTGATACTAATTATTTTAAAGTATTTTTATTTTGCTTTTTTTGCATTTTTTGACAAAATTAACCTTAAATGAATTTTTTAGGATAATTTTCAATGTTTTTTGTGCATTTTTTTGGTTTTTAGAGCATTTTTCACAATTTCTTCTTAAAATGAACGAAAATTGTTGCTATTCACAAGAAACTTCCCTGCAAACTGCTGACGGTACGAATAATAAATTATATATAGTATCATATATTCATATATTTCATCATAGCCAGGATTTTCCACGAAAATTATCACCGTTATGTTTAATGTTATACCTATTATGAATTATTATTTTTATTACACCATACAAACATACATAGGAACACCGAACAAGTTATCGTCGATAATAATATTTTATCATAGCTAGGCATACCTATCATTATACAGTACAATAGCGATTTTGTTCAGGTTAGTATTAATAACAACTAGCAAAAACAAGTTAAAATATTAAAATTTTTTTTAAAATTATTATTTTAGAAAGAATGATAAGAAAACAGAAGCATGAAAAAACTAAACAAGTAACAACGTACAATAAACAAAAAAAAAATACATTACTATAGTATAATTAAAATTTTTTTTTCTAATTTTTAAGCTGTAATAAATATAATTTAAATGCATTTTTTATGTGCATTTTTGAGTTTCTTAAGTCATTTTTGCATTTTTTTAAGGACATTTTTTAAATATTTTTAGGGCATTAAAATCCCAGCCCTAATAATAATAAAGCATAATTAGTATATAAATATAATTTGAAGAATTAAAAATTACGATCCTAATCCTCATCCATATTGCTATAGAGATAAATATTATGCACAGTAACTATAATGTTTTACCACAAAAGTTGTATAGTTATTATTTCAGGATTTATTCAATGACAGGACGGATCTTATTGATCGTATTCTTGTACAATCTGAAATATAGGTACATTATTAATAGGTACCGAATTTAATACAGATTTCGTACGAATAAAGTCGTCAATACTTAATGATATTGTAATATTGTATTGTTTTGCATTAGCAAATCGTATATTTTATAGTCTCGTAGACATTGAAATGTTATAATTTTATCGGGTAAAGCCCAATTCTACTCCATCAAGAATACCTATTATTAGAGCGATAAAAATTGATATTTCAAAGGAAATCGTCGCGTGTGCTGCAGACGATAATAATATTTTTACCGAAGGTAACAAAATATCAACTGCTGATACACACCGTACCTACACGGCCAATACGAGTATAAGACGAACGGTGTGACCTGGTTTTGATGCGAAGCACAAAATGCACGCGTTTGTCGTAGACGTTATGGCGCTAGGTTTAATGAAAACAACACACTGCAGTTTTTTTAGCTCGCGCGAATGCGTCTGGTCATCTTCCGGTGCCGCGTTTGCTGCCAACCTTTCTACCGGCCTGCCGAGGCCCATTCAACGGTGTTGACACGGTTTCTTTACGACGACAACGACGAAGTATATTAATATTAACATGTTAATATTAAGTAATAATTATTAAGTTTCCCGACATAGGTATTTTGTCTTCCGATACTATAATAAATTATTTGGGGAAAATTAAATTAAAAGATTTAAACTGTACAGATACTATAGGTATAACACACTCGATCAAAAATCGACGATTCAAAAAAATATATACCTATACACAATACACGTATATTATATTTGAAAGATAATATTATCTTAAGCCATCTATAAGGGCGTATAACATGGTTTTATACATTTATTTAATAAAAAAAGTGTAAAACAATAACTAATACTATTATTTTTTTATAGAGGTATTATAGTACTATACTTGTGTCATGTTAGGTGTGAATGCGTGATTTATAGTGCTAACAGTTTAAAACTATAACTTAAGGCTTAGGCTAAAAAGGTTATCAGTTATAGAAAGGTTTACAAATATATGGTATATATACCTACTGTATTAGCGCATTACAGTATATTATGGTATTTAAGTATAGGTACCTATATAGATAACTAAATAACTTTTAATTAAAATTTAAAATGGAAAATGTGATTTTTTGATTTTTATTTATGTGTTTTATACCGACAAGTGACTAATACAAAGAAGTCCGTTTAAATAAAAATAATTGTTAAACATCTGGGACTTAAAATGTTTAGGGTATTTATTATTACATTAGTAAACGTAAAATTTAGGTTTGTTATTCAAGTTTGAACGTTATAGGCTTTCTTTATTAACTTTATTCAATAATAAATTATTTTGTTCCAGCGGATAGTGATTACAAATTTTAATCTTGGTATAGGTAGTTATCAATACAATTAATACAAATATTACAGCATCAATTAATTTTTGAGAGGACCTAATATTATATATCATAATACACCTATTATGTATTACAATATAGGTAAAACGGTCAAATATATGATAGGTACCTATCTATATTTGACTAGTTATTTTTAACAATATTTCTAATATTTCAATCATAATTCGTTAAGTTAAGTGGATTAGTATTTATTGAGTTATCAGTTTGTAAATATTCAAGTCGTTAATTTTTAAATTTTGAGAATACCTATGAGTAATGAGTATATACAGCATGTAAATTATAATACTATTTAGCAGAACTTTTATAGTTTTGTGAAACCAAATAAAAGTAATTTTTTACACTTACAGTAAAGAAAACCCGTTTTCAAACGTGTATTTTAATATAATTTATAAATTATACGTTTTCAGTAGTATTAATTCTATTTTACCTAATATAATTAGCAAATTAGATTATTGATGGGTACTGGGTATATGTGAGTAATAAGTTTAGTGTTGGTTCAGATCAGTTTGCGACGTTTGCGTACATCACAATTTTATTATTGTTAAACTATGGTCTATGATGTAGCATTATAGCCATGTAAGTACTATACTATACTATATAATTTATGTAGCCATGTACGTACATACTACCTATATAGGCTACAATATGTAAATATAAATTATTATTTCAACTACTTGAATCACTATTTACTATACATTATTGAACTAAAATTATATTTTGAAGTTGGTACCAATTCCAGTCCTTTATAGATGAGGATAGTAGGCACAATTTTGGGGTAGATAATTTATGGAATCTAGTCCATGAGAGTTAATCTGAGTTATTAAAATATAACATATTTTGCATGTCAAACATATCACTGGGAAGTGGGGAGGCAACTGCACACCCTACTTATCCAGTAGAAACGCCTAGGATTTGTATACAATATTATGTTAAATCATGTACTTAAGGTTAAGATAATTGAGACCTAACGTCCTAACCTAAATTATTGAATCTGTACGCGTATTTAAATGTTTAGTTTTATTAAAATTTAGGAAAGTATGAATTTGTAAGTAATTATAATTACCATAAAAAAAAAAAACCACGACTGCCCTGTTGTGCAGTAGGTTTCGATTGTATATCGGTATTGAGTAGGATGTGATAAATCATACATCCGAAGAAGGGGATTAGTAATACGGTGGGTTAAAATTAATTTCGTTAAAAAACCTTGGCATGAAATTTTTATTTAAGGTTTATTTTTTTAGATAAATTTTACTAGATTAAGTGATAATTTCAATTTTAATTATCAATGAACAAACGTTTTGATTAGCTTATAATTTTCAAATACAAATGTAAAACAACATTGTGTGTAACAAATCTCAAGCATGACACATAATAATTAATAATTGATATTTGATGATATTATTGACAGCCTATAAATTCCATAGGTAGGTAATAAAAATGTTATACCTACCTAGTTAGTAGGTGGATACTATTGACAATCTCTCTTATTGTATTTATTTTATTGTTTACATATTATAATAATAATCATTATACACCGTAATTTAGATTAAATTATTGATGATGAAATACCTATTAAACAATTTTTGATCGGATAATGTTGTACTCTTGCATTATTGTGGCTCACTCATGTGTTCACAATATTGTGACTAGCCAAATGCCAACATTCATTGACCGTGAGATCGCGCCTAGCTAACCAATTCGGAAGGATCACAAATATAAACGAACATAATATTATGCCTGTCTGTGGGAACGATCGTCAGATTGTAGCACGATTGTACTATTGCAGTAAATATAAAAATAATACTATCTATTGGTACTGGATGGTTCCTTTAAAACTTTAAAATTAAAAACAATGTTTACCTAGAAAATAATAATTGCTGATATTTTTTTTCCATCGAACTATATAATAATAATAATCATGACAAAATAGTACAAAATCTATTTTGTCATGATAATTATTATATAGTTCAATGTTTTTTAACACCATATGTTTTTAGATTCTGAGTGTAACGATGGATGTATTGATTTTACAATGATGTGAGTTTTTTAAAAATTTTTTTTTGTATTTGTCACCTTTTAGGACAGTAAAAATGCTTAGATTTTCTTCGACAGTATCTTTTCTGATAGGAAAGTGAATCTAGTTGGTACTTTGGGGGGGGGGGGGGGGGGGTCTAAAGTAAAAATTTTCAAGTAGTTTTCAAAAGCGCCGTGAAAAACAAAAGAAAAATTAAGGAAAACGGGAATTTTCGGTTTTTGGTGAAACTCTTAAACAAATGACTGTATAGATACATGACATTTTGACTGAATGTTTATATAAGCATTTTCTATACACCATAACATTTTCCAAATATTTTGACTTATTTTGAGCGCTTTAATTACAGACATTTTCAGTTTCCATTTTTTTTAGTTTTTTTTTCTATAAATATCAATACAATTTTATTTGTTGCAGTGGCGGCGCGAAAGGGTTTTTGTGAGACAATTGTCTCACAGCTAAAAGGGGTGGTGGATGGGTATTGGGTAGGTACCCATAGATATAATGGATAGTCAGTTCATAGCCCCCCACGGCTATGTGTAAATTAAATAGGTGGGTCGTGAGTGCTGCAACTAATATTTTCTTGCTTCACTGTCGAAAAAGTATTTGCGCCGCCACTGATTTGTTGATTAAAAAAACTTAAAAATTTAAAAGAAGGCTCCTAGTATATTGTTACAAAGGCAGATGAAAAAATTTAAAAATCCACAGTCACAATTTTTTTTATAAGCATTTAAAGTTCAAATATTGACAAAATACGTAAAAATGATGAAAATTTGCAAATCATTTTGAGTTAGAAATTCATAAAATTTTTTCTTTTTAAATATAATATTTAAAAAGGTGGGTAAGTGGATGTCGCTCTGCTGTACAGTAGGTTACAAGTGGGTCACTGTATAATGGATAGTATTAAATTTGAATTCAATGATATAATATCACTGTATAAGAAAAACGATTTTGAGCGGAGACGATTTGTCAGTCTAGTTATAAGATATATTATACATAAACTTATCTATGGTATTAAAAAAAAAATTGACCAATAATAGGTACCTATAATAAATTCCGAATTAATCATATCACAATATTCATTAGGTACTTATAAGTTATAACGCGCTATACATCAACAACAAACTGTGATACTATCATAGATACATATAATAGTATACTTTAGAAGTTTCCTAGCTAAGTACTCACGAGTAATATTATACTATCACAAAAAAATAACAAAAATAGTTACTCTAGGTTTTTTAATATATTATAATTTCGTCCACATTTGAACATAAAATGACTATAAAAATAAACTGTGCTTATGTATTTTTTAGATTTTTTGGTAACAAAATTAACTACTTACGTGGAATCTTGTTTTAAATTTTCAATCCTTAGATATAAAATTTGAACATTTTAAGAATTTTTAACTACAAAATAATTATTCAATTTTAAATTTGATAAATTTTGTCAAAATTCGATCTTTAATAATGCTTATAAAAAAATTGTGCCTATGTATTTTTAATATTTTTCTACTACTAATTAAAAAATATATCAGGAGCCTTGTATTAAGTTTTTACACTTTTTGACCCAACAGATAAAACTTGATTGATATTTATAGAAAAAAAAAACTAAAAAAATTGAAAACTGACAATGTCCGTAAACAGCTCAAAAAGATTCAAATTATTTTCAAAATTTTATTGTGTATAGGAAATGCTAATATAAACATTCAGTGAAATTTTCAATTATCTACAGTCATTCATTTTTTAATTACAACAAAATAAGAAAATCGTAATATGAGAAATCGAGTGAATATCAAATGTTGTAAAAATATGAATTTCAAACACTCATAACAATTTAATTTGACTTGCTTGTAGACATTTTTTTTTTGAAAAAGGTAGACAAATTTATGAGGAATCTTGTATTATATTTTAAAATCTTAGATTTAAAAAGAAAATTTTTCATGAATTTCTAACTCAAAATAATTTGCACATTTTCGTCATTTTTACGTATTTTGTCAATATTTGAACTAACGATGCTAATAAAAAAAAATTGTGACTATGGATTTTTAATTTTTTTTATCCACCTTTGAAAATAATATAAGAGGAACCTTCTATTAAATTTTCAAGCTTTTTTAACCAACAAATAAAGTTTTATTGACATTCATAGAACCAAAATCCAAAATTAACCAAAACCAAATCGATTT
>NC_042494.1:125046700-125053546 GCF_005508785.2 Acyrthosiphon pisum
AAAAAAAAAAACACACACATTAGTAAAATCAATACATTCATCGTTTCACTCAGAATCTAAAATTATTTAATACAAAAAAAAGTATTTAAATACTATTCAAAATACTTCATGCTGAAAGTATTTAAAAAATTATTCAATACTTAAAAAAGTATTTGAATACTTTTACTCAAATACTTTTACTTAAATACTTAACAGGACTGCCACCCACCCACTAATCATTGCATAAATCTTAAATCGTGGTTCTGGGCGGGATTGGGGTACTTGTCCCGAAATTTCATGGAGGAAAAAAAAGGGTTGAAGGGCCATGATGTTTAACAATCTCACATTCTAACCCCCAAATGGCTAATACTTATTTATCAATGAAATAAAATAAATTATGAAATTTGTAAGTATTAAGTATTTGAATGTGTCCAAGTATTTGACGTTTTGATTTTTCACACTTGTTAATATTGTTATACCTACATATAGTTCTACTACCTAACTGGAAACTGCCTAAACAAATAGCAATTAATTTAATAAATAATTGAAATACGTAATGCAATAATATGTGATTTGTTTTTTTTGTTTCTATTAATTGTTACTAAAAGTTGGTACTAACATTCAGCACTAAGTACGCATCTAAATTGCCAAAACTGCTTTAAATTAGCCAACAGCTAAATCATTTATGGCAATACATTGTCACTGTGAATGATCAAAATTAGTAGGTAAGTAAGTACTTAGTAACTTCTAATAAATGTATCTCTTTAACAGTTAATAGTAAGAAAATATAAACTGAAATGGGTATTTAATACCTACTTAACTTAATGTATTCTGTGTAAGCATAAAACAACTTGTTTACAGATGAGTTTGGTAAAGTTAATAATAATCCATTTTACCTAGAAGTATACTTGTTATACACAGTGTCACATAGCCACATACTCACATAACTCATTTCCATTACATACAATATGTAGCCACAGAATAGATTAAATTTAATCTATTCGGTGAAGTAGGTACAATACTGCCATATTATGTTGGGCCTTAGCTTATATTATGTTAGTACCTATAATATTTTATAAACATATTTTTATCCAATAACAGCATTTCCGTATTGGAGAAAGTACCAGCTGTATCACCTGTAGTGTGTCATCCCTTCATCTCTGATTGTCTTAACAAGGTTACACAAGTTGACATTATTTTTACCGATTTTTCTAAAGCTTTTGACACTGGACCACAGCCTTATTGTTAACCAACTTGACCGTTTTGGAATTGGTGATCCTCTTTTGTTTTGGTTCAGCTCTTACCTTTCCAACTGAAGACAATTTGTAAAATTAAATGGTACTTATCTAACTTGATTAATGTCACTGCTGGGGTTCCAGTAATGTTTGGTTAGAGGACATCTGAGTCCTCTCTTGCTTTGCCTACCTTTATTGAAACTTTATTTCCAATTACCTTAAAAAAGTTAAATTCCTTTTATAGGCTGATATAAAATATTCTATAAAATTGATACCGAAGAGTTATATTATTATATGGCGTGCTTTATTAGCTTACAATTTTTAAGTGAAGTCACAGTATGTAGGTATGTTCATATAATAATGAAGATGGTTGGTTAATATTCATACAACTAATATATATCATTAACAATATTCATAAAACTATAAACTAAATTATATTAATGTCAAAGCCAACAATTATATGCTTTAAAAATCTATAAAATGCGAGATAAAATGTGTATGCACTATGCAGTTAATAATTAACTATAATATACCCTAAAAATTACCAAAATATGCTCTGAAAAAAAAAAGTTATTGTAAAAAATGATTAATTTTTTTTATGTATTATACAATGTACCTATATTATAATACAATTATTGCCAATAAATAATGATTTACAAAAATGTGTGGTAATTAAAAATATTTAAAATTAAAAAATTAAAATTAAAGTTATAATTAATAAATAATAAGTTAAACAAAAACATTAATCAAATGATAAACATTTAAATTTTTATTCAATGTTATTGCATTGAACATTGCATTGAACAATATTGCAATTGGATAAGTTTTCAAACAGCATTGAGCGTCAGTTGTCCGTTCTCAAATTTTTGTAACGTGAAAAAGAACGTTCTACATCAACGGATGTAATAGGTGTATATTTATAATGCAACAAATCATTGCTTGTCAAATCTTCTGGGATACCTTCTAACTTAGATACATCACTGGATAATACTTTAGAAATTTTCATAAGAATATGAAAACCATTATTTTTTTTAAAAACATCTTCACATTTTTTGTTAATATCAGGTGCCATTTGTACCACTAACTTCACATATTTTACTTCGCTCAGTTTCGATTAATTTAATTGAGTCTGCTAGTAAAACATTCTGGCTTTCTAAAGATGTTATGGTATTTGGTAAAAATCCATAGTTTTAATGAATAAAAGTTAAATTTGCTTCAACTTGATCTTTAGAAATTAATATTTGAACTTTGTCTATTGAAACAGCGTCTTCGGGGTTCAATTTCTGTATTATATTTCGAATAGCTTGTATATGTTCACAAGAATACATTGAAGCAAAAATCCATGTACCCCATCTTGTTAATATAGGCGTTGGAGGCAATGGTATACCTGAAGCCTCAGTTTTAAACAAATCTAAATGACTTGGCGCTTTTAAAAATATTTTTTTTTGTGTTTGAGACAAGTTCGTCAATTTTTGGAAATTGACCACAAATTTTTTCTGCCACCCGGTGTGGCTCGTGGGCCACACAAGTGACATGGACCATTTTTGGATAAAAAGCTTGTAAACAATTAGCTCTTTTGACCATATAAGGAGCGGCATCGCTCAAAAACAAAAGTACATCAGGATGTCAGATTTCATTAGGCCATGATGTAAAAAGAGCTTTATCAAAAATTTGACATATTGTAGAGTGGTTGGTTTTTTTTCGAGAATACCGGACAAAAATTAAAAATATTTTACAATATTTTTTCATTAGCATTTAAAAAACCAATAAATCGAGATTGTACGTCAGTAGTTTCGTCTATCGAAATCCAGATTTTCTTATCAAGCATTTCTTTTTATATGGCGTCCATTGTCTTATCATAGCACTCATTGACATAGGTACTTCTTAATAAAGATACTGATGGAATATCTTTGTGTATATTTTTCCAAAACGAACGAAAAAAGGTATTTTGTAATTTATATGGTATATTGGCTGGTAACAAAGTTTTGCACAAACCTTTATTGAAAGAATTAATTTTTGATGTAGTAGGTAAAAGTTGTTAAGTCTTATGTTGTTGATCGCTGAGTCGTTGAATACCACGTGAGTGTTTAGACGTTTTAAGATGTTGTAAAAATGTAAATCGTTTTTCACATGTAACCTTTGCCTCATAAAATTTTACAAAATATATTCCCGTCCAAAATATTTTCTCCAAATTCAGAGATGTAATTATTGATACGACTAGTGTTAGAAATTGTCACTTTCGGCATTTTAAGATGATCGATTTAATAACGCATCACACATGTATAAAGAGCTGCTGACGACTGCGATAGGTACGATAAAATAAAATATTTTATTTATCTTTAGGCAGTAATTTTACCAATCTACGGACATATAATTGTTGACCCTAATGATTAGCGATTAAGATTAGATGACCTCTTTTCACAAATGAGTTTAAATACCCATAATAAGGTATATGAGTGAAATAAATTAATATTTTGTAATTCCCGAGTATTAAAGATCTTAAATATGCTTCAAAAATATACTAAATGCTAAAATATGCCCTAAAACTGAGGATGTCACACTGTAAAACTATTTATTCGTTTGTATCAACATTTTTTAATATTCAAGCATCTGATATTAAAATTTTAATTTTATTTAGTAATTCTGTATTTATATCAGTCTGTTGCCATATTACATTCTTTTTTAATAGTTAACATATGGTGAGCTTATTTCAGATAAATTTGGAATAAATTTCCCAAGGTAATAATTTTTTTGGTGTACCTACCCAATTCTTTTATTGTTGTGATGCAATTATTGTCAGGTCTCATTCCTTTCTTAGAAAACAATAATCCTAAATATTTTACTTCATTTTGGTAAAATTGTACTTTATATGAATTAAACTTAATGTTATATTTATTTCCTCTAGCTATAACTTCTACTGTTTTATCCATTTCTTCAACAGTATTTGTCGCACACAGTATATCATCAAATTAAACTTAAACCGTCTCATTGTCTATATCCCCATAGTATTTATTGGTTAATTTTTGAAAGATTTCTGGTATAAAAGCTAATCCAAATGGAGCTCTCAAAAATTTGTAGCATCCAAAAGTACTGCTAAATGTACAATAATTACTGGATTCTATATCCATTTGAAACCCATCTTTTAAATCAAAAACACAGAAAATATTTTTATTAGTTAGGTATAAATTCTTCTAAAGTAGGAATTGGATAAAATTATCGTACTATGTACTTATTCAGGATTGCCACAGACCTGAAAACCGGGAATAGTCAGGTAATTAATTTTTAAGTCAGGAAACCGGGAAAAGTTAGGGAATTATTTTTCAATCAAGAAAAACCCAGAAAAATTTGTGAATTTAACAAACATTGTTATACATTTCTTATTCTGTTTCATAATTGTACCTATTTTATGACAAAATTAAAAAAAAAAAACGTACTGAAAATAACTTGGTATTTTAGATTCGGGTGTATTTACATTAGAAAATATATACGTATACTATTTTGCGTGAATACTTATTACGTATTATTCACGAGACCACGAGAGTGCGAGACGACAGTGTAGCTCCCACCTTAGTTACTGGCACTCGCGTCGCCTCGCGAAAGATAAGAAATAGCTAAAAATAAGTTCAGTTGAATTATTTATTGTCGAATATTTACGAATATATTATTTTATAAAATGTTATGTCACTCTTAATGGAGTTACATACAAGATATTAAAATCATTAATGTAAAATAATAATGTGTCGAACATCGCATACAAAATTGTTTTAATAAAATATTTAACAATTTTAGTTTTTTTTTATTTAACAATTTTAGTTGATATTAATATTTTCTGGGTTGAAAATTAAAATTTTTTTTAAAACTTGATTTAATCTATCTGGAAAACCTGGAAAAGTCAGGGAATTTGAAAATAAAAAATTTGTGGAAACCCTGTTATTTAATTCACTTGGATCAATACAAACTGTGAGTGTTTTGTTTGATTTTTCCACTATTACAATATTATTGACCCACTCTACAGGCTCATTTTCTAGTTCTATGATTTGTTTATTAGTAAGCTTTTTTAGAGTTTGCTCTAATCTTGTCTTTATCGCTAATGATACTCAACGTGGAGGATTTGCCTTTGGAACTACTCCATCAATTACTTTAATTTTTACTATATCTGGAAAAATACCTAAACCTTCAAGCACCTCTTTATTTGTACAAATATACTTATCAAGTTTACTTGATTTGTTAACATTTAGATTTTTATTGATTAATTCTTTGTACTAGATTTAAACTTATACAAGTATTTAACCCTAAAATAGGAACACAGTTTGGACGATGTACTATTATAAACTACATTTTTGACAATTCCTTTAATTTTACATTTTAACACTACATTTTGTACTTAATTTATAACCACCATACGACTATTGTCTAGACTTCTTTGTTTGTTGTATTGGTTCTTTAGTATTAATTGTTTTATATCATTCATACGTCAATACATTAGTCTCAGCTCCAGTGTACAATTGAAAGTTAATTTGAATATTATTAACAGAAATTATTTGAAACCATTTTTTACAATCTGTTTCACTTATTTTAACTTGATTTATTGAAAAAGTTAAATCACCATCATTAAGTTCTGTTTCAGAATCAACTGTATTTATTACATTTTGTTTAAAAAATTTTTTATTTACTTTTTAAAATTACTTTTATTATTTTTATTGAATTTTGGAACTTAGTTTAATTTAGATTTACAATAGTTATTAAAATGATTTAATCATATCAGAGCCGTACCGAGCCATTTTTTTGATATACGCTTCGCATAATGTCCATGATCCGATGCAGTCGAATATGTGATTTTATAACTCATAGGCTAGACCAGTGGTTCTCAAACTTTTTTTTCCGCGTACCGCTTAAGTATATTATCAATCAGTCGCGTACCACTGATGATTAAAAATATAAAAATAAAAACTTTACTTAGTTAAATTTATTAGTGTTTAAAAATTAAGATATAAATTAAATAATAAATTTTCAATGAGAACCATGGATTTGTAGATTTGATATTAGCGATGAAATATCTGGTTCAGTGTTACTTAATTTTAAGCGTAAATTTGGTTCGAGATTCAGTTTTTTCGAAACTTGTTTTTTACTTCGATCATTGAGGAGAATCCAGTTTCGCAAAGATAAGTGGTTGTGAATGGTAATAAAAATAACAATGCTTTTTATTAGACAGCAATGGATATTCGTTTTTTATCTTTATCTAAAACTCACCCAATTCTAATTTAGTAAATTCCATTTTCAAACTTTCATCACATGACAATTCTATCAAAGACTCTTTTTCATTGTTTGTTAGTATCTTAAGAATATCATCCAAATCCAAAATGAATGGGTTTCTTATCCAAAAAAATTCGGAATAATCTTCTTTAAAATATTCTTCAAACGTTGTTTTTAGCATTTTACAATGGGGTTTTATGTTTTTTGTTGTGTATTGTTAATATGAATAATAACATTAACGTATATTATAGTCTTTTATTATGAAAAGTATAAATCGAACTGACGTACATATAAAATTGTCTACTTGCTAATGACCGATGGACATCCCCACCGATCGTAATATGATACTTATGATTATTATTGTTAATATAAACGTTTA
>NC_042494.1:125053596-125076342 GCF_005508785.2 Acyrthosiphon pisum
TTTCACTGGCTTGTAATAATTGTTTAACAAACCTAATAGTGTGTCGTATGTCTGAACGTCTGGTTTTGCTGGAACGCATAAACTGAATAATATTTTGTGAACTTCCTCACTAATTGAAGATAGTAGTATAGCTCTCTTCTGGACTTCGTTACTTATTCCGTTTGCAATGAAAAAATTTGTAAGTCTTGATTCAAATATTGTTATGTCGTTTCCAGATTCAAATGTTCCTGGTGAACCTATTATATTATGGAATTGAGTAATATTTTTGTTATCCTCACCCATTTTATAAATATTTTAATTTAATATGAGATGAGTTTAAAAATGTTTATCTTCGTCGCCAATTTGTTGTGTATTGTTAATATGAATAATAACATTAACGTATATTATAGTCTTTTATTATGAAAAGTATAAATCGAACTGACGTACATATAAAATTGTCTACTTGCTAATGACCGATGGACAATCCCCACCGATCGTAATATGATACTTATGATTATTATTGTTAATATAAACGTTTAGTATATAATGTAAATGCTGAATATGCAACAATGTTTTTTATGAGATCAGCTTCCACTTGAAGTTCATGTTCTGTCACAAATTGTTCCAAATTAGGAAAAGACTGTAGGTTTTCATTCGAAACATTATTACTTACTATTTCAATTATCTTAATAAATGCCTTAATTTTGTCATTCATTGAAAATCTGTTTATTGATTTACCTTGTAAACTTAATTTAATACATTGAGACGATTGAAAATGTAGAGCCCGAGATTTAATAAAATTGACTACCTTTATGGCTTCCTGGAGTACTAGTTTAAATTGTTCTGGCATACGTTTTACTACTAAAGCTTCCCTGTGGATGCTGCAATGTATGAAAGTACAATTTTCTGTAACCAATTTTATTTTAGTCGCAACACCTCTATGTTTACCTATCATAGCTCGAGCACCGTCAGAACAGAAGCCAACACACTTTTTCCAGTTTAATCCATTTTCAACAAAAAAGTGGTTTAACTTTTTAAATATTTCGTCAGCAGTAGTTCGTGTTGATAGTGCTTCACAAAATAAAAAATCCTCTTTAATTACAGTTTGAAATACATACCGCACGTAAACCATAAGTTGAGCATACTTTGATACATCTGTACTTTCATCAAGTTGTATGGAAAAAAAAAATACTATTTTTCACTTGATCAATTAATTTTTCTTTAACGTTTAATGCTATACTTTCAATCCTGCGGCGAACTGTATCATTTGACAGTGATTTCATATGAAGTTGTTTAGCTGACGGAACACCTAACATACATGTTACCATATCTTTTGCCGCCGGTAAAATCATTTCTTCGCCGATGGTATGAGGTTTTCCACACTCCGCTATTCTTAAGCTCACTAAGAAAGATGCTTCCACTGCTTTTTCAGTACTACCGCTAAAATATGATATAATTTTCTTCGAGCTTTTCATCTCTGACAATTTTCGAACGAAATAGTCCTTTGGTTTGTTTTCTAACGTCGAATGTTTTGTAGAAAAGTGACATTTTAATAAGGACGGTTTCATACTTTGGTTAGAAAGAATTTCAAAACAGATAACACATTGAGGCCGAGGCTCATTGCTTACGTTTATGACCGTGAATCCAATATTAATGTACTCAGGATCATATTTCCTTACACATTTTCTTATTTTCATAGGATTATTCACATCTTGACTTGCGCTTTGCAACTTTGAACTTACTGAACAGTTTTCAGACGTAGATTTATTGTCTGTTGCTATATTTAGCCACCTATCCATGTTTTTACTTTTTTAGTACTGATATAAAATAATGTACAAACGTAAATATTTAAAGAGATAAACTCAACTGCTTACGTTGACTAACACCAACAAACTAAACGGCCGAAGAGAAGATATTTAGTACTGATATAAAATAATCAGAATTTATATATATACATACGTGATAATTGATAAATATCAATGATTATATACGATATCTTATTTATTGACGTATTTCCCGTGAAATCTAACCTTTATTATCTGAGTATTAAAAAAAACACATGACATAAAATCATCGCTACGCTAAGAATCTAATATTAATTGTTTTTAATTTTCCGTCCTACCACCATGCAGCCTTCCGCGTACCACCATGTAGTCTTTTGCGTACCACAGTTTGAGAACCGCTGGGCTAGACAATTAAATAAAACCTATCGACTACACTTTTTAACAACCTAAAGCAGCGGACAACCGGGAGGTGATCCTGGAGATTGTATCCAGCCTATCCATTTACAACGTTCGTGACGGATTGCTAGACGCTCAAATTTTTAAACATTCCGCCAAAGCACCAAGCCTTATATCCAATCCATATCACTAATTCTAAACTTTCGTCTTAAAACCTTTGCGACTTGTATAATTCCAACGACGTTGTCTCCAAAGTCAGTACTCACTCTCAGGGAGTCCAACAATTTATAGCCATTTTTATTAATTATTAATTTTATTTTTATTTTTATTGTTTCAAGTAGTGTAGTTGATCAAACATATACATTTATAATCTATTATATTTATGAAAATAGAAAAAAAGTTTATATATTTTATTAAAAAAAAATAATTTCATATTAAATAATATAAATAATATTCAATATTGTATTATTAAATTCAATATATTAATCAATAAAAGTGGTGGAAAAATGTTCGCATCAAAAATATATCGGGATGGAAAAATGTCTGCATTAAAAATATATCGGGGGGAAATTTCCTACTAGACCGTTAACAGTCCGGGGGGGGGGGGGGGTTATTTGACATACGTACCAAGACATATTCATGATTTTTTTTTTTACTTAGAATCTTTATGATACACATACTTAGTTCTATCAACCATGGATTAAATATACAAGGTTATTGCAATAGTACCCCCACTATATAATTTTATCATGTTAAGGAATTAAAATGGCAGTGTAAGGGGACAACACGAGGGACGACATATACTGGCTATACTATGATATTATATGCTATGATATGGACCGTACCCTTACGCTGCCATTTTATTTTTGTTTGATAACAATATGGGCTATGTACAATAATCTTGTATATTTATACCATGCTATCAACTATGAAATATTTTAATATATTTTAATTTACTTATAATTAAAATTGTTCGACACTATTATATGTATATTTACAAAATATAATAATTTATAGTAGGTATAGAATATATTATATTCTTAAAAAATGTTTTTGATTATAATGGTTATAAAAATAAAACAGTAATTACTAATTAATATATCTACTTAATTAAACATTTTATTTAATATTAAATACACAATGCAATACCAATATTAACACATAGATATAATTTTATAATAACAATAGCTTAACATGATTACAATGAAATAGAGTATGTCATCAGCCTTCTTAATTTTTGTAGTTTCTGTAAGCGGAGTTTAGACTTTGGCGTGTGTTGTTTATTGTAGTATTTCATACGAATAAGTATTCGTTGTTTGATTACGATTGAATAACAATATTATATTTTTTTCCATATCCATTTTAGAAATTATTTTTTTTGTTAAATTTTTGACAACACCCAGGCCTTTCGGAATTTGTTGTTTTGTAATCTTTTTAAATAAACGTTCAATCCTATACATATTCGTTTTGAAGTTATTACTTGAAACAATAGGCCCACCATAAGATAGATGATTTATCTATGATGGCATTGAATAATTATGTTTGTGTGAACTTTTATCATAACTTGATTTTGATGTGATTGAGCCAAGTTCAGGGAATAGTTTAGTTGATATTTCTTACCAATCCAACCGGCTAAATATTCAACTGCATAATTGGTCATTTCAAGCTTGTTTACACATTGTACCTCAGATGATATTGATGATTCATCAGTATCGCTTAAATAATCATTTGTGTCTGTATCAGTTTCAGAGTTGTCTGTATTTTCACGTTTATTACTAATAGAAAAATTAATTTTTTTCAATGTACTTGCCTACATAAATTGTTTGGAAACCACACCAGGATTTTTACCCAGAATAATCATTTGTAGTCTATACAACACATTAAGAGGGGATGGATGGTCATTAAGTCCTCCTATGGATCGAATTTGTGAAAATAAATTTTCTAAAGCATCTTGATTTACTTTACTTGTTAAAAGATATTCCAAGCCATTTTGTTGTAAAATTTTTAAAAGATGTTTTGTCTCATTAATATTCATAAGAAGAGTCTTTTGAAAAACTTGAAGCAATTTTTTCCTTTTGCATCTCATTGTTAAAAATATATCATATACATTATTGAGAAGTGCATCTTGTTTATCAATTAATAATCCATATGGTGGTGTATATGGGGAGTGCTTATCATTTGTATGTGAAACATTTGCTAAATCAAACCAATTGTTAACGAATTCAATAAAGTTGGCTGTGTCATTCAGTAATTTTATATTAGCTATAGGTTTATAATGCTTAAGTGCAGTTGCAGTGGTGTGAGACAGTAATTGTGTTGCTAATCTTACTTTTTGTCTCAGGGGTTCATCACAGGTTAAATGTTCGGAAGTTAGTTTATGACAAACACTAAGCTCTGTAGACATATTTCTTACCAATGCTTCTAATGGTTTTTTGTTGATAATTTGGTCATTAATTTGAAAACCCGTGTCTAATAACCAGTTTCTGATAAGCTTTAGAATATAAGGTGCATTTGGAATTTAAACTATATCTCTTCCGTTCGTGATAGAGAATATAGGATTTTCATAATTAATATTTAAAGCTTTCCACAAACCAACCTTTCCCTCACCGCAGTCACTAGTACAACAAACAACCTTATATCCAATTTGATCCAGTCTTTCAATTATATTAAAGAGAATGTCTTTGGTCATTTTTTTTATCGAAGTCTACATAAATTGGCTGTTTCCATTGTGATGCTAGTCCTCTAGCCATAATCACCTGCATTTGGTTATGAGGCTCAACAATTGTGAAGGACATCATACTCCATGACACTAGACACTAACATCAATACTAAGAACAATGAGGCAAAACAGGGACATTTTAATATTTATGTCTTATGCTGATTAATACTGATTTAAAATCTTAATATATAGAATACTTGGGCTAACAATATCATGTAATAAAAATGTCATGTCACATATCAATTATTTTATGAGTAATAAATTAAAACCGTTACGCGTGCCTCTTACCAGTTAATTGATATAATAAACTGTTATTTTATTTCAAAATGTTTTTATGGTTTACTTATTGTATTTTAAATTTGTTTTCGTTGTTTCTATAGCAAATGTTCTTAAGATTATTAATAATAATAATTAACTAAATTATTAGTTATTAAAAAAATTAATTGTTGTGTTTACTAACAACGGCTGAAGTTAAGTGTAATCATTGGGGCATAATGAGGTACCTTTACTAATACGGTGTTAATTGTTTTATTTCATTTTTAAGTTAACCCACTTGAGTAGGTACTACATCTATAATAAGTACCTATTTAATTAAAATGTACCTATTTAATAAATTTAAAAGTTTAAATTTACAAACACTTATTATTCCTATAAATATAATATAATATATTACATTATGTATATGCAAGTTATACAAGTTATTTAAATAACAACAAGTTTAAGTTGATTAACGTAATTGTACAAAATGGGAAAAATTATACTTAAACCTATTATGACCTTTAACACTATGAGACTTAACTGAATGTTTAAAATATGCTAACATATTAATAACCATATCCTAAATATTACACAGTTCAAGTTATAAATCAAAAACACAATTTTTGAGTGAATTATAGCTTCTGATACCTCAGGGTCCCCGTACTGCCCCACATTCCCCTACATCATGAAGAATACCATTCCTCATTTCTATGCTTTTGGCCCACCTCTGAAGAGAAGAAAGTCCTAAATTGAATGTAAAATTAACACAAACATTTTTTAACTAGGTATAATAGTTCAATGAGTATAAAATAAAAAATTATTTACCAGGTAGAGGATAATGCAGTTCATTTTTGACATAGACACATGCTCTTTTACTGAAATACTTGTGTGAAAGCTGTGTGAAGGCTTTTGAAATTTCAGCTCTTTTCCAATGGACCCTTTTCTTTATTTGCATTATTAAATTCAACTGGTTTGTAAAAAATATAGTTGACAAATATTTCTTGGCTTGATTTTCAATGGTTTGACTTTTATTTAAAGAGAAAAATTTGATTTGTTTAGTTCTAGTTTTGTGGGTCTGCTTTAAAAGCAAGTTAATTCCTTTCAAATTTTTAGTTAGAACCTTTATATCCAAACCAAGTGATTCATTCATTTTTTTATTGTCAATATAAGATTTTTTATTTGACACAATTTCTTTTTCCAGTACACTGTAATCAGTTTTTAATATGTCATACTCTTTAAGTAGATTGATATAAAATTGCTCATAATCTAGTTCAATGTTAACTTGTGTAAGACTAAGATCATTATATTGTATAGACAGTACTTTGGATGTACTTAGAGCTGAATTGATTATCTTATTGTGATACAACAATTATTAATAAATATCTGTGAATTACAAAGTAATGTGATAAGTGAGATTCATATTTTATCCTGTTTCTTTGCAATTATCAGATAAACATTAAATTGTACAGATTATGAAGTCATGAATCATGATATTACATCATATAATAAATTATCACTACAAATTATTAATTATGTTATAATTAATTATGGTACTAAAATAATATTATTAGTAAAAAAAAACTTTTTGCTTAAGTATTTGCCTGTGGTTATATACAGGGACAAAATTAATACATGAATATAAAATTTAATATTAACCTCTTTTATTGATTTTCTTTCCATCTTACTTCTACGACTAATGGTTGATGCAGATTTAACTGTATTCGATACTCAGTCAGCTGGTAAATTTAACGTAGGGATTGCATCCTCTTTAATTCTTCGACTCTAAGATTTATATCCTAAAAATACATCAAACAATAAAATATATTATATCAAAGTTTTATTTTTAGAAATACTACCTAAAAGTTGTTCTGCTTTTAAGTCTCGAACAAATGCATTAATATTAAAGTGATCAGAGCAAATAAATTATGTATTCGGATTAAAATGGTTACCTCTTTTGAATTTCTGAACCCATTCTTTCCGATAGTTTAGATCTTTTGGAAATCTAAACATAATACATTTTAGATGCATATAATAGTAGATATAATAAATACCTAAATACCTAAATAATAAATTATTTATATTATTTTCAGTTACTTGACTATGTTTTATTATTCAGTATCGGTCTTTTTTGACCTTGTCTATAGTAGGTATACACTTGACACCATACATGTATTATACTAATATAAATATTAAAATATAATATAATGCATTAATAATAATTTTAAGTACTTGTGAAATAATATGTTGGATTTTCCATCATTTTCTGATTTAATATCTTTGATTTCATAGTACGTATAAACTTGTGAAATGTACAAGCAATGAAAATATAGTGAAAATTAAATAAATACATATTCAAATAATTAATATGGTAAACTCAAGGTATCTGCTAGCTCTAGTTGTTGATTGTTCACTGTAGTTTACAATGTTAACAATTTATTCTACAATGACGTCATTGGACTAGTTCTCCCACTTCTATTTTTTCGAAATTTTCGTATGATGCAACCTCTATAATCTAAAAAGTAAAAACCTTGAATTATAACAACATACATTATCCGAAAAAATACTTCTTCATATATCATTATCTCTATATTATAGTATAAAAAAGTTAGGTATATAATGTTGTCTTCCATTGATAAATGATTTGATGTTAGAACTAAATAATAATTAGAATTTATTTTTACAATTTTTAATTTTAATTTATTTTGAATTAAATGAGTTTCCACTATGGTGACAATAGGGTGTAAGCATGTGGGTATGTAGACTATTATCTTTCAATAAATATTTAGTGTTACACATTTGTTTTTTTGGGTACAATCTTACGAATACTATAAACTGTGACACAGACAGTTAATTTCAGTTTTTTGATTGTTGGTGTCATAATGTTTGCACACCAAAAAAGATATTTTACTAAATATAAGGTCTGAAATTGCTCCCCCGGGAGGCCGATTTGTCTTAAAAGGTTCCTAATTTTTATGTTTCATGTTCACAGGAATTGACAAATACTAAAAAGACCTACCTTCATTATGGAACCATTAAGAACACCTGTTAACAATTCTGCAATAAATGCCAAGTAAGCAATTACACTATTAGGTAGTGAAACATTACAAAAATATGAAATTTTAATCTAACTACATTTTAAAATTATTTTATTTTATAAAAGTAGTTGATTTTATAATGAATGTAATTAATACATTGTATCTGATTTAAACAGTAATTACCTACTGAATAATAAATACTACATGTTTTGCGATTTATTTTAGATATGATTATATATTACACAGTTCTAGAGTGTTGACCATTCCACTCATTAAATGTGATGATCAAGTATTTAATAGAGTTATTAAACGGGAAATTACTGATGAAATAGACCATAATCATGATAATCAAGTATTTAATAAAGTTATTAAACGAGAAATTGTTAATGAAACGGACCATAATAATGATAATCAATTATTACGAAAAGGGTAAGAATTGTATTTAATTAAAAGCGTAAAAGAAATTGAATGATAGTATCTACTAATATTTTTAACATAGAAAAATAATAAAAGTAGAATCATCCTATTATAGAACCTCATTAGTACTATTCATAAAAACTTTTGTAAACTGTCGGAGTCTTCCGTTTTGAATTATATTGAGCTGCGTTATCCTCTTGTGCTTTGTATATACATTCGGCGGATATTGTTCTCGCTTCATCTAAGTTTACAGAACTCGTATTTATTTCATTATCTAATTATAACCAATATGTAATTAAAGTTTAACATATTTTAATAGGTTTTCTAATAATTTATAAGTTATCACCCTAAAATAATAATTTAATAATATATATAATAATAATTTACATTTTTAGGAGCTATAACCTGTAAGGCCTTTCTAATATCTATGATATGTGCAACAATTTCTTAAACTAAAAACAATTGTAACGGAGCATCCATAGCAGGCTTGGCACGAAAAAGCCCACCCCGAAAAAACCCGGGCTGCTTTTCTGGGTTAAACCCACTAATTTTTTTTGAAAAAACCCATAAAACCCGGGTTTCTTTTCTGGATAAAATAGAAGTTCACTCTTATTTTTTTTAACTTGTGTTAATTTTCAGAAAAAAATACCTTATAGGTATTATTTATTTTTCTAATTAAAATATTAAATTGATTTGAAAAAAACTTAATAATTATTTTTTTAATTAGGTAGGTACAATTGAATAAAATAGAAAAAATTACACACTAATGATCAATAGAAATCTTTTATTTTTAATAAAAATTCCGATTTTAATTTTTGTCGGATGGGGTTTTTCAGAAAAAACCCCGATAAAACCGCCCATTGATATTTTGGATGGGTATTTTCTGTAAAAACCCGAAAAATCTACCCATTATTACTTTAACATTAAAACCCATCGGGTTTTTTGGGTTTTATTTGAAAAAATGCTCGGGTTTTTGCCAACCCTGATCCATAGCCATCATCACATAAAACGGTTCTTTTCAGGACCACCAATTACAGCACAGTATGTACAAAAGGACACCATCGTAGGGATTAGTGGCAAATTGATGATGACACCATAACCAGCGATAGGGAAGAGATGTTTGAAGATAATGAATATGATAGAATAAAAAACTGGGAACAGGGGACTGTTTAATTAAATCAACATCGGTCAAAAACATCCTTGATCTAAAGCACATTACAAAGACGACAAATGAAAAAACAACAACCAGACAAATCGTTAATTCTATTAAAATCAGAAGTCCAAAATAAGATGAAGACTTTGACGTTCATTTACCAAAACACAACAATTGGGATTTTCATACATAAAAATATTCATAAACAATATAGAATATGAAATGTTAATAGATTCAGTAGCAAAAATATCTGACTCAAAGATACCAGTAATACCGTTAACGGGACTTAGCATACACAACGCGATGGCCAACAAATCTAAAAAAGTAACTAAGCAAATTCTATTACCAATAGAAATAGGAAAAAAGCAGATACATACACCATTTATTGTAATGAACAATTTGAATGAAAACATTTTATATGCATCGATTTTCTGGTAACAAAAAATCAACAACTGATTATGAAAAAAAGACAATTAACAATAAAGATGGACAACAATATAATATAATATGATATACCATTTTTTAAAGGAATGCAAAGCAACTAATGTACCTACGTACAATATGCACACAACCAATTACAAATCAACCATTAGACCAATTAGTACAATTCATCAATACACTACCTGACCATATTCTAGGGAAATTAGACAAACTAATACATCAATCCTCGCGTATTTCGAAATACACCCGGTGAGATAGACGGTGACAATTGTATAATAAGATTAAAATATGACAAACCAATCAATCAAAGGCCATATCCTATTCCGGTCACAAAACGTGAGGCAGTTGAAAAAGAAGTTAAACGTATGTAGGATATGAGTATCATTAACAGGGGTGGACTTACTATTTTTCCGCCCCTAGGCATTACAACACTAGCGCCCCGTACATTGGAGTGCTCCAACGGAAGGAGGGGAGTAACGTTCCAAGAAATAAAACAAAATTATAAAAATTGTATTTAGGTATTTTTATATTTATACATACCAACTAAACAAATAAACATTAACATAATTTTGCATACCTAGGTACATTTGTACACTTGTACAATAATTAAATCATTTTGCGCCTTGATTTATCTGTAGCAAAATTATCTATGAATTGGTGGTGAGCACTCTAGTCTATAATCGTAATCGATTAGCAGATTTCTGAGCAGTATCCTCTATGCAGGAGACGGGTGACAGTGCCAGCGTCGCGCGTCGTCGCAATGTTTATTATTATTAATTACTTTATCAAGACATCTGACTCCCAAAATTAATTCCAGTATTCTAAGAACTAGTCTGAGTTTTGGTGGCCGCGCGCCCGCGCACACTTATTGTGGTGCCGGTTGCGGGGCGAGGCGGGTCATTCCAGTTAATATCAAATAATTTACTTGCTACGCACTGTGCGAGCTGTCCCCCACCTAGCTAGTAGAGTGGCTATATACAATGTACCCAGCGGCCCAAAGTATATTTGACTGCCTTGGCTGGCGTTTTGCACATGCGCTATTCGCAATATTGTATGTGTTTACGTCGCATACCCGTATACCACCTCCCATGCATTAACATAGGCAACGCCGGCAACTGCCTCGTCGAGGGTCAGTGTCGAACCTCTAGCGGTGGCGGCACGCGCCGGTCGCAGGATTAAACTCTAACGGCAAGGTTATTATATACCTTATAAATTAAAAAGTTACTGCAACGTGACTACGTGAGCCATTCTCCAGTTTCTTTGCAAGTTGAATACAAAAAAAAATAATATAAAATACATTTAAATTTTGGTAAATAAAATTATGAAATTATGAAAAACTTAAAAGTAAAAATTAACTAAAAAATAGCGCCCTAGGCACGTGCCTTGTTGGCCTATGGGTAAATCCACCCCTGATCATTAAGCATTAAGATCACCATACTCGGTACCAATCGTGCAAATTTTCAATAAAAATGGCGTTGTGCGATTATGCCTGGACCTCCGATAAATAAACGAACAGATTATTCCAGACCACGAATGTCCGATGCCCATTGAAACAAATTTTTCGAAATTTGAAAAATTAAATGTATTAGACCTCCTAAGCGGATATTGGCATGTGAAACTGGCGGAAAAAAGCATGGATTCATAAATGGCAGAAATTATTTATTCAAGCGTATGCTATTTGGCCTTAAAGAAGGCGTCTGCAAAAGCAATAATAAATAGACTCGAATTTGACTATTTACCCAAAATGTGTAAACCTCAGTCAATACTGACGGACAATGGAACTAGGTTTACGGGAAAATTATGGAAAACAAAACAAAACAAAACGATTTAAATATCACGATAAACCATTCCACGAAGCATCACCCACAATCGAACCCAGTCGAAAGATATAACTGTGAAATAGGGAGATTGTTGAAAACATACTGCCACAATCAACAATACCAAATGGCCAAATTACTTAGAGAAAAGTGGAGGACTTTTGTGTGACTTAGAGGACACTCCACTTTGGAATATGCCAAGAAATTTGATTCGACGAGCGCTGTACAAGGCGTCAATTCGTAGACGTGTCATTCATATTTCGACAAATTTGTCATGAGTTCACTCCAATTCCCTGGTGACAAATCTGGGAGGGAGTTGTAACGGAGCAGCCATAATCACATAAAGCGGTGCGTTTCAGGACCACCAATCACAACACAGTATGTATAAAAGGACGACACCATCGTAGAGATTGGTGGCAAATTTGAAACTCTTTTAGTCACTTTACATCCCCAATAAATACTGCTATGGATAGGAGAGACCATGACGAAATTAACAAAACTCTTCTCATACCGGCGAAGACACGCGGCAACCAACGACCACAGCGCTCCTACCTGCACTACAGACGTAGCTGCGAAGACACTCGTTGATACGAGGCGCCAATTGATGACCTGGGCGCTCATTGTTCATATTACGACGTAACACGGAGTCAAACATACCCCATAACCTCGCGTGCAATTACCGGCAGTTTTGCCAACAGTCGATCTACGATCGCGAATGATAGGAAAATGTTTGTCTTAGAACCGTCAATCTAGTCCCACCCTAGAGTGGTTTCTTAGATATTCAATACGACCGTGGGAAGGTGGTATTAACGCGCCACTACTTATTATTATATACTTATTATTAGGCCCTCTACAGGCCCGTCGCGGCCCGCTTGTTCAAGCCAATCACACGGCCCGGGTGTACATTTTCCCACACATGATATTATATTATACATTTTGATATTAAATAATAAACGAATGTGATAATAAAAGAAAAACACTAGTTTAATTATTCACGATCACGGGACGTCAGATATCGACGAACCGCGTCACAATATAAAAGATCTTTGAAGAATGAATTTAAAAAAAATAATTTGTTTTAAGACATTTTTGTTATGATATATTATTTCAAAGATATTATGACACGGTACCCTGACTTTGTTTAAATATGAAATAAAAAAATTCTCAAATGTTTTATTGAAATCAGTAAAATTAACATAATATTTATTTTTGTTTTTAGAACTTTATGTCGATCCGGAGAAGAAGTAATCAAAACTGAAACCAAAATAAAAATTGAAAAAGATTTAATCGAGAACAATGAATTTGAAGGAACTGTTTTTAAAGACAGCCAATCTTCAGAACTCATCACTTGTATGAATTTGGACAAGATATTCCCTCGGGAAAGATTCGGTGAGTGTAGTAAATCAGTTTCTAATTCATATAAATATCAAGTGGATAAGAAATTTCATACCGAGCATAATCATTACAAATGCAATATCTGTGACAAAATAATGTCCTCAAAAGCAGTTTTGACAAGACATTTGAAGATTCATCATACTAAAAGAGAAAAGGTATTGGTTTGTAACTATTGTAATAATTCATTTTATATCAAATCAGACTTGAAAGTACACATACTGCTTCATCTTGGAGAAAAGCCACATGCATGTGATATTTGTGATAAAGCGTTTACTCAGGCAGCACATTTAACAAGCCATAAAAGAACACATACTGGAGAAATGCCGTATAGGTGTGATATCTGTGATAGAAAGTTTTCTCAATCAAATAGTTTAACAATGCATAGAAGGACACATACTGGAGAAAAGCCGTATAGATGTGATATCTGTGATCAAGCGTTTTCTCAATCAACACATTTAACAATCCATAAGAGAAGACATACCGGAGAAAAACCTTATAAATGTGATGTTTGTGATAAAAGGTTTATTGAATCAGCACCTTTAAAAGGTCATATGAGAACACATACTGGAGAGAAGCCATATAAGTGTAATATATGTAAACGAAGGTTTACTCATTCGTATAGTTTAAACTCCCATATGAGAACACATACTGGAGAACAGCCTTTTAAATGTGATATCTGTGATAGAAGGTTTTCTCATTCAACTACTTTAAGAGTGCATACAAGGATACATACCGGAGAGAAGCCATATATATGTGATATTTGTGACCATAGGTGTTCTCAATTGGGACATTTAAAAAGCCATATGAGATCACATACTGGTGAATTGCCATACAAATGTATTATATGCGAACGATCGTTTTCTCATGCAAGTTCTTTAAAAACGCATACAATGACACACACTGGAGAAAAGCCATACAGATGTAATATCTGTGATAAAGCATTTACTCGATCATCATATTTAACATGCCATATGAGAACTCATACCGGAGAAAAACCATTTAAGTGTGAAATCTGTAATAAAGGGTTTTATATTGCAGGTAGTTTAAAAATCCATACGAGGATACATACCATGGAGAAGTCATATAAATGTGACAAATGTGATGAAGTGTATTCTCAATCAAAAAATTTAAAAATTCATATTATTAAAACACACAACAGAGAAAAGTCATATAGATGTCATGTCTGTGATCAAGCGTTTTTTCAAGCAGTATATTTAAAAACCCATATGAGAACACATACGGGCGAAAAACCATTTAAATGTGATATCTGTGATAATAGGTTTTCTCATAAAAGTAGTTTAGATAGGCATATAAGAACACATACCGGAGAAAAGCCTTTTAAATGTAATATCTGTAATAGATGGTTTTCTCTTGCAAATAATTTAAGATCCCATATGAGAACACATACTGGTGAACAGCCTTTTAAATGTGACATCTGTAATAAAAGATTTACTCGTTCAGAAAGTTTAAAAACGCATACAAGGACACATACAGGAGAGAAGCCGTATATATGCGATATCTGTGACCATAGGTGTTCTCAATTAGGACATTTAAAAAGCCATATGAGAACTCATACTGGTGAATTGCCATATAAATGTACTATATGTAAACGATCGTTTTCACATGCAAATAGTTTAAAAATACATACAAGAACACACACTTGAGAAAAGCCATACAGATGTAATAACTGTGATAAAGCATTTTCTCGAACACCATATTTAACAGGCCATATGAGAACACATATTGGAGAAGTCTTATAAATGTGATATCAGTGATAAAAGATTTGCTCATCCAGAGAGTTTTAAAAGGCATAAAAAACACATCCCGTAGAAGAACCTTTCAAATCTTTGAGATACGGTATTTTGTCAAGGAGCTTATTCAATAAAACATTCAAGGATAAAACTGATGAATAAATACGATCTACAAGACAACATTTTAAAAAACGAGTCTTAATAATGAAAATATTATTTTTATTTTTACGACTAGGTAATAATTATTCATTTTTGAGAGAGAAAGGGAAAATATAGTGTATAATATTCCTGTAAATATATAAGTACATTTTTTGTCAACTAAATAATAGGCACTGTCAGCGGAGCGCTCAAGGGACTAAGCTCTGCAAATATTTTCCAAAATTTTTTTAAGCTTATTTTATAATATTTTAGGACGGCTTATAACTATTGCCCTATTAAGTATTTCATTTGTTCCTGTGAATATCATAATATAAAATTATGTAATGTAATATTGTAATTTAAAAACTATATACTTTTTGTTAATGTATTACTCTGTATCTCTAACTCAAGGTTTTCTAAAAAAGATAGATAATCATGTTAATCATATAAGTTTATTGTATTATGTAAAAAAAAATATTTTTGAATAAACAAAAACAATAATTTACAAATGCTCATGATTTGTACGTTTATGATATTAGATAACGTTGAAAAAAAATGGTTCCAACACTAACAATACAGTAATACTGTAACGATTGTCATCATCGACATCGTACATCAATCCCTACGTTGAGCCGGGCTAATATGCAGCTAATATGCTGAGTGTTAGCCATGGCAAATGTGTACATATTATGCTGACGCGATGTTTAGCTCATGTGTTAATAACCGACCGGGACTCCTAGCGGAAAATAGTTAGCGAGTCAATGGAGGCAGTCTATGGTCGGCAGTCTATGGTCGGCAGTTGATAGTTTTATGGTTGAGCGACGAGAGTCAATAGTTGATAGTGGAAGTCGAGGGCTAACAACGACTTGAAGAGGAACAGCAGACGACCAGCTGAACCCATATCAGATATCAGCACCCACGACACACCATGGCCCGATCGGTAACCCTCAGTTATAAATTATAAGTATACCTAATACATATTATTATTTGATGTTCAATATATTATAAGATTCGATGTTGTAGTATAATAATAATACATTAATATTTAATAACAGACACATATGTATATACGTTGAGTACTTCACATAAGGTAACCCTGATCCCTAGTAATAATATCACACACCGAGGTCGAGTCTCCGAGAAAAGTTCCTGGAGGAAAAATTTCGATTTTAAGGTACACCCCTTGTGTTGTGATATTGTTGGGTGTCATGCGAATCTTATGTGAAGTTATTGAC
The DNA here is from genome assembly GCF_005508785.2 of Acyrthosiphon pisum. Taxonomy (NCBI): domain Eukaryota; kingdom Metazoa; phylum Arthropoda; class Insecta; order Hemiptera; family Aphididae; genus Acyrthosiphon; species Acyrthosiphon pisum. The sequence continues at coordinate 125,070,115 of NC_042494.1, forward strand.
TTAATAATTCTTAATGGATGTCAAATTTTATATTAAACGAAATGTTAATAATCAGGTTGCTAAAGTAACAAAATCAAATATTTTATTTTTAAACGAACACTTTAATTCAGAAATAAATGCAACAGATTTAATAGGCATATTACGACAAATCGATGAGAATAATTTGGGAGATTTTTTTGAAAACTCAAAATTTGAAAAGATACCTTTATCGGCTCAGTTAGTTAGAAAATTTAGGTTTTGCACATTGTGCGAAGTCGAATGTTTAAGTAAAGATGATTTAATGCACTAACACCGGTAGAGAAAAAATTTGAATTCATAATATCTCAGAAAACGATATCGTGGATACTTTTACTAGATAAATCAGAAGTAGTTGATTTTTTAAAATTTTGTTACATACATTGTGAAGAATCGTCAACACTTGTACAATGAAGGGATCTCGCGAAATTAGCTTTAAAAACTTTTAGAGGTGGACTTCTTGATACCGAAGATAAAGATAATTCTAACGATAATACTGCAGATATTACCTTTACTGAAAAAAAATTATCATTAGAATTAAATAAAAGCCAAAAAAATCTTTTTGAAAAAAATATTAGTGAACTAGACTCACAGTTAGAATTAAAAAATAAAGATACCGATACGGTTGGAAGTTGGAACTTATGATGTGGCCCAATAACAAAGAAATCTATTAATATACATAGAACAATCACTTTCACCAATTAAAAATACTAAGCAACCAAATGATTTGTATTTGAATCTGAAGAAGTAAATCAAAATAATAAATTGGTCGCGAGTTCAAAAATAATTAATAACAATTCAAAGGGAGAACATAGTTATTCAAAATAAAATAAATACCAATAGCGATATTTATACTGAATTTAAAACTGTTAATAATACAATTAAATTAACTTCAAAAAATAAAATAGCAAACATCAACAATTTGTACCAAATATTTTTAAGGGTATTATATATATTAGGATTGTTTGAGTACTGGTAACGTGGTAGCTACTGCTAATGAGTGGTCTCCGCAAACAGTTAACTTACTCGCCACTGTATTTGAAAAAATCCACTTATAAATTATACTAGACATTAAGAATTAATGATGTAAATCCGATTTATGATGAAATGGAACGAATATTTAATGAAGAATTTGCATCACCGGATAGGAATCGTATGTTAAGAAACAAATTACGAAATAAAAAATTCAAATCGACAGAAACAATATCGGAGTTCTCAGCAGATATTTTATATTTAATTAGTCAAACTAATTGCACCATTCCTGAGACAGAAATTTGATATAATATTAGAGGCACTAACACCAGAATACTATAACTATTATGAATAATGACACTTTGGACAGCTTGGAAATTAATTTAAAGAAAATAGAAAATTCTAAATTGATGAACACAGATTTTTAAAATATAAACTCTGTAGATATTGACACTTTAAAGAAAGAAAACGAATTTTTAAAATCTAAATTAAATAGTATTAACAATGGTAATCGAAATTTTAACCAGAAAAAGAAATTAATAATAACATGCATGTGAGCCCATACCAGAAATCTTCATAATAATCCAAACGATACATTCAATAATAATATGTGCAATTGCGACCCATACAATAATAATTATAATAATCAAAACTATAATTCAAATGATTCATTTAATCCAAACAACAATTTTAATAATCAAAATTATTACCCAAACAATACTTTTTATCCGAATAATAATTCTTCTTCTTTATTTGGCTCTTAATACTCTTTAAGAGTTTTCACCGCCATCACTAAATCCCTCCATTTGTCTCTGTCCAGGCCTAGTTCTCTCCAATCTTGAACTCCAATTTTGTACAGATCCTCTTCCACTACATCTAACCATCTCTTTCTTGGTCGTCCTCTAGGTCTTTTTCCCGTAGGCTTCCACTCCAGGACTACTCTGTTTATTATATAAAGTAGTATAAGATAAACTTTATATCGTCCTCACTACGCCGCCACATGTGGCCTAGCCATTGAATGCTTTGTCCCCTGATGAAACTTATTACTGATGCCATTTTCATTTCTTCCTGCAGCTCTTTGTTATACTTTCTCCTCCAAGTTCCTTTTTCATTATCATACACTAACTGGTCCACACCTAGTTTTTTTTTAAAATAATCATTGGACACCGGGATGTTATGATAAAAATAATGGTAATCCCAACCTAGAAGTGACACGAGTTACTTTTACGCAGGTTTTTTGTTCTATTCATATTTCTCGTGCCTTACTAAGGGAAAGGAAAATGTTAGAAGCAATCAACAAGGTACCCGAAACAGGTAAAAAACAATGAGAACGACCTGAAACGCGCTAATTGTCCATTGACCTAGGTGCGCGAAGTAAAACACATTTTATTAAATTCAATTAGATAGCTATATTGAATATCAAATCTATTCTTTGCCATAATAGAAATATAATCCAAATCTGGAAAAAAAATAGAAAAGTAAATTATTGTCCTTGCTACAAAAATTCGAGTCATTTTTTCAAAATCTAAATGGGACTTAGGAGACTAGTAGACATTTTTTAACAAAACATTTTTGAAAAAATTTTAAATTGAGTAAGTTTGAGAGGGGTGAAATCGAAGAACAAACACAAGAAATGCTTAAAGCGGGTATAATTGAACCGTCGATCACACCATACTCATTTGCAATTTTTTTTAGTGCCCAAAGGCAAACCACAAGGTTCGGAGAAAGAAAAATCACCAGCACAATATAGCATGGTATTAGATTATAGAAAATTAAATGATATAACTATTAAAAAATATTTTCCACTTCCGGTTATTCAAAATATTTACGACTATCTGGCAGGAAATACATTTTTTTCATATATGGACGCTATATCAGGTTTCTATCAACTTAGATTAAGTGAACAAGCTAAAGATCTAACAGCGTTTTGTACAATAAGCGGAAAATATAAATTTAAACGTATGCCGATGGGAATTTGCAATGGCCCAAGCAAATATCAGGAAGTTATGAATACAATTATGACAAATTTAAATTATAAAATTAACGTAAATTAAATTGATGATTGCACATGTTTTGGGAAAACTTTTGATGATCACTTATATTCTTTAGAATCAACTCTGGAAAGATTTAAGCAATATAATTTAAAATTAAAATCATCCAAATGTAAATTTGGATACACGGAGTTAAAAATTCTAGGAAATATGATTGATAACAAAGGTATCCGTCCAACAGACGAAGGGCTTAAAGCAATTACACAATAGTTCATTTTGCTCCATGCGCCATTATACCCCAGGTTACTCTACGTTACAGAAGGTGAAAAGTGGACTGATGTTTTACCTATCGTATTGCATGCATATAATACGGCTATACACCACTTAACGGGATATTCTCCATTTTATTTAGTACATGGTTACGAGCCTAGTTCAATTTTATACATTGCAATTATTCCATCAAATTTAAATCATTCCACCATTATAGAGTTACAAAAGTTAAATTCAATCTATGAAAAATTACTTGATATTTTACAATAAGCGTTTGATAAACAAAAAAGTTACGCGGACAGAGGGAAAAGAGAACAAGATTTTTATGTGGGAGAAACAGTTTTAGTAAAGATTAATGTAAGACAAAATAAATTTTCAGATATAGATATCTATATCTATATCTATATGAAGGTTCCCGTACAATATTAAAGAAAATGAATCCAGTTACTTATTTAATTGAAATAGATAAAAATGGGATAAAACAAGATGAGAAAAAACATAATATTCAACAAATAAAAAAATATAGGGATCGATAGCAAATAAAAAACGTGTACTATTATAGTTAGAAATAATAATTAATTGAACATTTAAGTATAGGTATGATAGTATACCTATTAGATACGTTATTTATAATATGTAAATAGAAATCAAAACATGTTTAAGGGGGGGGGGGGGTTTATATTCTTAGTGAATTTAATTAGGTATGTTTAGAAAAATATAAAAATATAAAGATAATTTGGTCTCTCACAACATATTGTTTACCACGTTGTAAATAATATTACTGTCGAGAAATTACCATAATATATTTCGCAACTTATTTAATTTCTTAATATTGTTAAGCAATACTAACGAAGCTAAGTTAATGGTAAAACTAATCAAAAAAAAAAAATGTGTGTTTATTTCCTAACGATATATTTTAATATAATACTGTAGGTATACAACGTCATTTTTAAGAGTTTGGCATTTTATCACATTATCATATTGGCTATAAAGATGATAAGCTGTTGATCATAATGCCAATACTCGGTCAATGTATTCATATTTTTAGAAGTTATAGTTATTACCATTTTTTACACGGGTATAACAGCCAACAGGTAATTTCATTTTGGCCTATAATTCATGAAAGTGTCCAATTACTATCATTGCCGAATGTAGATAACATCCTGCATGTTGTAACTAAATTACTAGTTATAAGTACTTAACTTTTAACAATATAAAACAAATATTTATTTTCATATTTATCTCGATAAATATAAATCCAGTCATATTTTATTAGTAATTATATAATTTTGGTTATAACCTACGTTATATTAATTAATGGTGCCTGTGTAGCTATTTTTCTAGAGAAAAAAAATATTTAAAATCACAACGGCCAGCACTGCAGACTGCAGTTCACTATGTCAATACCTACGTCATGTATGTGATAATATCTGCAAAATGCCATCATATAAAAACTATAGGTGGGCAGGGGTGGATAGGTAGTATTTTTGTAACAGGGAAATATTTTAAGGGGCCCACCAACAGAAAAAAAATTTCCTCACTTCGCTCGCATTACATATTCAACCTAACAACTTAACTTACAAATAAAATGTTGTCATAAGAACTATTCAAATCATACTCGTAGAAATTAACTTATGTTGGTAATCATTTACAATTTTATTATTATGCTAGAGCATAATCCATTCCAAGGAGTAAATTAGTAAAAACTAGGCATTTTATATTTAAAGTTAAATAGGTCATGTAAATGTGTTGAAAGTAAATGAAAATTAGTGTGGGTAATTCGTAGTACCGATCACGTTGTATAGGGACATTATAATACCTAAGTCTGTCACCTTACCTAAAGCATGCACAATAAGCCCATATCACCACTTATTACTTTATAAAATTACAAACATTTTTCTTCAAATCAATCACTTCAATCACTACGCTCAGTGGGATGTTCCGATTTAAATTTTGAAAGCAGATTTTAATTCTCCTCTAAATTTACCATACTTTGACTGTCGTGCAATTTTCATATTCTATATATCAATGTATTTCAATTTGAATTATGAATATAATTTATTTTTACTCTTTTTATTAGTAAATTTCCAAGTAAAAAAAAAAAAAAAAAATCAGAAAAATGAAATTGTCAAAGCACAGATAATTTAGTAACGAATTCAAATCTGCTTTCAAAATTAATATCAGATCATTATATCGGGCGTAGTGATTGAAGTCGTGAGCTATGTTTAGGACCAAAAATTAATCACGCTGCAATTAATCATTAATATGTATAACAAATTATATAATATTATGTACTATAAAATATATATTAAATACCCAATCATTTCCGACAAATTTGTATTTCGTATTGCCCATATCAGGATAGATCGTGGAGTGTTCGCGGTCGACAATCGGTCGGATATTTCGGTCTTCGATTAACGATAACAATTTAAAATGCTATGTTAAAGATCCGTAAGCAAATTGTTTATTTGTCGTGGTATTATTATATTATTAAAAATAACAGTAATAATAATTTATATAAAAAAAAAAAAAGGTGGGTAAGTGGATGTCGCTCTGCTGTACAGTAGGTTAGAAGTGGGTCACTGTATAATGGACAGTATTAAATTTGAATTCAATGATATAATATCACTGTATAAGAAAAACGATTCTGAGCGGAGACGGTATATCAGTCTATGTATTAGACATATATATACTTATCTATGGTATTAAAAAAAAATTGACCTATAATAGGTACTTATAATAAATTCCAAATTAATCATATCATAATATCTATTAGGTACTTATAAGTTATAACGCGTTATACATCAACAAAAAACCGTGGTAAAATCATAGATATATAATAGTATACTTTAGAAGTTTCAAGTACCCACGAATAATATTATACAATCACAACAAAATAACTAAATAGTTATCCTACGTTTTTAATATGTAATTTCGTCCAAATTTGTACTTAAAATGACTATAAAAATAAACTGTGTAA
>NC_042494.1:125076392-125077749 GCF_005508785.2 Acyrthosiphon pisum
AAACTGAAAATGTCCGTAAACAGCTCAAAAAGAGTCAAAATATTTTCAAAATACTATGGTGTATAGGAAATGCTAATATAAACATTCAGTAAAATTTTCATGTATCTGCAGTTATTCGTTTTTGAATTACAACAAAATAAGGAAATCGCTACATGAGAAATCGAGTGAATACCCATTGTTGTAAAAATTTGAATTTCAAACGATCATAAAAATTTAATTTGACTTCCTTATAGATATTTTTTGTTTGATAAAGGTAGACAATCTTATAAGGAATCTTGTATTACATTTTCATATCTTAGATTTAAAAATAAAAATTTTTATGAATTTCTAAATCGAAATAATTTGCAAATTTTCGTGATTTTTCCATATTTTGTCATTTTTTGAACTTTAAATGTTTATAAAAAAAAAACTGTGACTAACGATTTTTAATATTTTTCATCTGCCTTTGAAACAATATACTAGGAGCCTTCTATTAAATTTTCAAGCTTTTTTATCCAACAAATACAATTTTATTGATATTTTTAGAAAAAAAACTAAAAAAAAAATGGAAAATGAAAATGTCCGTAAAGAGCTCAAAATAAATCAAAATATTTTGAAAATGTTATGGTGTATAGAAAATGCTAAGATAAACATTCAGTCAAAATTTCATATATCTACGGTCATTTGTTTTAAAGTTACACCAAAAACCAAAATCGATTTTCTCGAAAACAGATTTTGCGTAAAAATTCCCGTTTTTCCTTAATTTTTCTTTTGTTTTTCACGGCGCGTTTGAAAACTATTTGAAAAATTTTACTTTTGACCCCCCAAAGTACCAACTAGATTCACTTTCCTATCAGAAAAGGTACTGTTGAAGAAAATCCAAGCACTTTTACTGTCCTAAAACGTGATGACAGACACAAAAATAAAAAAAATAAAAAAAAAACACACATCATTGTAAAATCAATACATTCATCGTTTCACTCAGAATCTAAAATTAATTAAATTGGGAAAATGAAAATGTCCGTAAAGAGCTCAAAATAAATCAAAATATTTTGAAAATGTTATGGTGTATAGAAAATGCTAAGATAAACATTCAGTCAAAATTTCATATATCTACGGTCATTTTTTTTAAAGTTACACCAAAAACCAAAATCGATTTTCTCGAAAACAGATTTTGCGTAAAAATTCCCGTTTTTCCTTAATTTTTCTTTTGTTTTTCACGGCGCTTTTGAAAACTATTTGAAAAATTTTACTTTTGACCCCCCAAAGTACCAACTAGATTCACTTTCCTATCAGAAAAGGTACTGTTGAAGAAAATCCAAGCACTTTTACTGTCCTAAAACGTGATGACAGACACAAAAAAAAATAAAAAAAAAAA
>NC_042494.1:125078397-125131701 GCF_005508785.2 Acyrthosiphon pisum
TAGATTCACTTTCCTATCAGAAAAGGTACTGTTGAAGAAAATCCAAGCACTTTTACTGTCCTAAAACGTGATGACAGACACAAAAAAAAATAAAAAAAAAAACACACATCATTGTAAAATCAATACATTCATCGTTCCACTCAGAATCTAAAATAGTTTTAAATTTAAATTATTTCTATTTGGTGAATATTTCATTTTGCAAAAAAACAATGTGTACATCCGAGTGGGGGCCCCAACATAAGCATGGACGGGGGCCCACAGGGAAATACCCTTTTTCCCTATGGGCCAATCCACCCCTGTAGGTGGGTATACTTATTACTTATTAGTTATTAATTTATTATATAAAATAAAATCTTCAGGACATTTAAATTATGTCTTTTATTCAAAATAAATTAAATACAATAGGTTACAATTACATCATGCTCAATTTTGGTAATTGCTCAATAATGTTTATAGATTTTGATTTTAAGCATAGGAATTCATTATGTAATCAGTCGAGAATTAGTAAAATTTATAAACATATAAAATATACAAATTAGTTTTTAAGATTTAAGTGTTAATCAACTAATACCGTTGAGGAAAAGTATAACATTTTTCTGTGATAATATTTGCTTTATGCTTAGCATTCGGGAATCGATTGCATAATACACCAAATTATATTTTTAATAGTTTGAAATGTATTGAAATATTTTAAAAATAACACAAAACTATTAACAATGCGTAAAATATTAAAAACAATAATAATTGTGTACTGTAAAACATCAATAAATGTTCTTTTTTTTTTTTTTATTTATTTGAAGTAATCTACAATCTATACATTTCTTAGTAAAATAAGTAGGTTTGATAGGTGACAAGTAAGAGTGATGTGAATAATAAGATTAGGGAAGATACCCAGTGGTAACACCCTGAATAAATGTTCTTACAATTAAAATTGTTTGAATTATGTTAAGGATTTGGGGATACATGTTTTGAGATAGTGGGAATAAGGCCTATCTTATATTATAAAGTATAATATTTAGTATGAAGTCGAAAACAATTTAGTCGATGTTAAATTAGAAAGCTTCAGTGTTATATACAAATGTTGTAAGATGCTAAAATCAGACTAGCAAAGTAATGTTTTTGATTTGTACCTACCCATTCAATATTGTTCATACTATTATAGGTATAGGATAGTCAAATTCAATAAAGTATTGTGTCACCGGACACCTCTTTTTTACGCGTTATTTAATTTTTATAATCCACACCGAATATTTACTTAGATATTGTTTTTAATTTTACAGATTGGTAATTATCATATAAAAAAAAAAACAATTATTCTTCATTTGTTCACGCTGAACTGTATTTGAATAAAACCTAAATTTAATTTTTATTTTAATACATATAAATGCATTTTTTTTAAATTATTTTTCTAGTATTCTTGGGGAATTCAGGCTTTATAACAATTTCCGAAACCATACTATATAAATTCATTGCACAATGTAGGTTAGCTTACAATAATTTACACAAATGTAAAATGTCTAAATAGTTAGTTTAAATAAAAAGTTTGATGTTATAATATTTAATTATTATTTATAACATTATGTATGATGTGTGTATCTAGTTATTTTAAGTACAGTTAAATTGCAGAACTACTCATTTTATGATAAATTCGTTTCAGTAACCAAAATAAACGAAAAATCTTTAAAAATGTGTAATATATTTTTTAAATATACATTTGGACTGATCTGTTTTTAAAATTTAAATGCATATTATATAATAAGGATAACGGATGGAAAATTTTAAAAATGTACCAAGTGAAAACTACAAGAAGGAGTAGGTATTGGATTGAGGACCTTCCAGTCAATGAATGTAACCCGTTGGCAGATAATAATATTTATATAACGAGAGTACGTTTCTAACTGATATCACATTAGAACCATGACATAAAATTAAACTAATTTTATTAAAAACCAAAGTACAATAAATATTATAATAATCAATAACGTCTAAGAAGATCACAATAATTTTGGGAGTGGAAGATGATTGGGATGCCCCGGCTTATCACGAAACGATGGTGGTTCCGGTGTTCAGCTTAGGTGGCAGCAAATGATCGTTGCAGATCATTAATCGTCACAGGAATGATTCTGGCCCGGGCAGTTCGCCGGGTTTTATGAGGAACGGCTCCAGTTGGGCCATCATCAGGTCACTGGTGGACAATTGCTTGTCGTGTAGTTCACTACGGGGCTTATAATTCCTAGACCCGGAAGTACTGTCCGACGGGTCGCTGTAGTTGGTAGAGTGGTCTTGCAGGGGTTGCATATGGTGCATTTCTGAAAGTAAACCGACAATGACAGTTTCTAATAAGCATCAAATATTCGCATATTTTTCGTTCAGATGAAATCATGCAGCATTAACACAAAATTACCGCTATAGTTATTATAAGGAAGTTTCGATTGTCCAAGAATATACAAGTCCGGTAACGGAATACATAAATTTAATGATATCGTATAATATTATATTTAGAGGTATAGGCACTTTATTATTGTACATATTTCGTGATTGCACAAATATAAGAAATATAATATGTGAAAGTATATATAGTCATATAGATAATTAATATTTTATTAAATATAAGAATGAATAACATATTATATTCTTAACAATTAAGAATTAAAAAAATAATAACAAAATAAAAGTTATTTTAAATGTTTATTGTTAATTAGTATTTATTTATTCATTGAAACAAAAATATTATAGTAAGATACTTGTATCAAATAGTTTAAAAGCATAATATAGCTTTAACAAGCAAACAAACATATTATTATACATCACTTATTATTAATAATGAAATATTAAAATGCGTACAATTTGAATTTAACTTTCTAGAATAGTTGAATGTATACAAAGTTAGATGGTTAATTTTATAATAGCTTGTATAAAGGAATTATGTTTTAGTGTGTGAGATAAAGATTTATATATCTAAAAATATATGTAATTATTTGGTTAAATCAATAAATATGATAATATGTATGTACCATTGTACCCGTATAGCATAGGTGTCATAATATTACTTTGGTATATCTACTTAAGAAATATGATAATATTGTCATTATTAAAAATTATTTATGTTTTTTATAGTTTAGTAAATTACCTATATGGCTATAATGCTATATATGTACAGAAGATTATTTTGATTCAAATGATAAATATAAATATATACCTACATAAAATATAGGTACATAATATTACACTCTTATCAACATAATATGCATATGCATGGATAAATAATATAAGTATATTATTCTTTCGATATTGTACATATTATGCTAACTTAATGTATTTATGTAGGTATGTTACTTATCCGTTAACTTATCGTAATTACTCTGTATTGGAATGTTTAAAATATGTTAGCACGCTAACTGTTTATGTAATATATTATTATGCATTTTTAAATAATTGGTTTAAAAAAAAAAAATTGTACAAACTATATTTTTAAAAAAGATAATGATAGAAAATGAAATGAAATATATCTTATGTTACGTAGTTTATGGGTACGTTAAAAAGCTGTAGGAAGAGGTTAATTTTTTGCTTTTTTTCTAAAAACGAATCGTCAATTTTACCAGTATGAGCCCGAAGCGAAATGAGCTTTTTCAGATCGTGTGCACTGCAAAGCGGCGTGTCTACAACATACGTATTATTGAATAAACTATAATCCACTTCGTGTTCACCCGTTTCTTTTTTGAATGACACTAATGTATCAAACCTATGTCCCCAAAGTATTTCATTTGGCAGGTACGATGACCTAGCTTGTGTCGTCATTCCCGTGGACTCTATTACTCCTGTAAAATTTAATAAATGGTTTAAAAAATAATCAATTGTTGTTTTAAAAAATGTCATAATTATTTGTGTACTTAGAAGAAGTATTAATTATTGATGCATTGTAATTGAAAGCACACAAAAACAGTACCTATTTAGTACCATTGTGTAAGTTAATGATAAATGTACATAATGTATCTATACATTCTTGAATCTACATTAATAGTGTTTATGATTTAAATTAAATTTGTTGGTAGATAGTTAAGCTATTGTTGTTGTGTAACTGTTATTTTTTATTTTATTTTATTTTTTTAATGTTTTCATATTTAATGGAATTTGATGATTAAGTGGTGAACGTGTTATTAATGTATGGAGTTGAAATATAGTTTAAATTTAATAAAGCTTACAATATTTGCAATAAAATCATTAATTATAAATTAAAAATTAAAATAAAGTATACATAACTATAATTATAGTATAAGCCCTTTTTTTTTTTTTATTATTTGAAGAAATCTACAATCTATACGTCATGTTCTTAGTATAATAAGTAGGTTTGATATGTGACAAGTAAGAATGATATGAATAGTGAGATTAGGGAAGATGCCCAGTGGTAACACCCTATAAATAAGCCCTAATAAAACAAAAATGTAATACGCACATAATAGTTGTTTAAGATTTTAGATGTGTATGGATTTACTAACTATCAAAAACCGTCTAAAATTATTACATTAACTCAAAATGAAATTTAATATTCTGTAAATAGGAAATGGATTTATTTTAATTTTATTATTTTAATATTATCTTTGTGCAATAACAAGAAAAATTTGAGTAATTTACTAAAATTGAAAAAGTATTCTAATATCGATTGGTTTTATTTGTCTTAACAATATAGTTACCTTCTAGGACGACGACAATTTCAAACTTCTGTTGTAGGAAATCGGCAGCCGAAAGCATGTACAGCGGTGACTGTGGAGTAATTTTGTGAACAATAGTCGTAGGCCATATGAAGAATATCCTGTCCTCTTCACCATCACCACCGACTTTAAGTTCTTGTTGATGGAACGGTAATAACTCACCTTCTATTGTCATCTATAGTACAATAATTCAAATTAGTGCGTAATTCGGCAATTTATCATATATTATGGTGTACAATATTTAATGTTATAATATATTATTACATCTATAAATATACGCAATACAACCTCCTTATAACGGACCCCCTATAAAACATGGACATTTCCTTACAACGGAAAATAACAATCAGCCTCGTTAGTCCCGTATATAAGTGTATAATCCTATGTAACCAGGTCCGCGCGTATATTTTAGCCTCTCTATAACGAAAACTCCTTTATATCGAAAAAAATCAGCTGATACAGAGCAGTGGTTTTATTATAAGTAGGTTTTTCTGTATTAAATTCACATTCGTAAAATTGTTCATAGACAATGTTTTGGAATATAATAATACACCTAATTGAATAGCTGTGTATTTCCATAGTATTTCATGATGCAAATCGTGTGGGTCATTATCTGCTGCAAGTTGCAACATTCTAATATATATATACTTACTTTTTTCTTTATTAGCTGCGCCCTGACGTGTGCCTCGATAATGTGAGATTTTCTCATGTCACCTACGCGAAACATGAGACACAGAATGCCATCCCTTTGGCAGATCACAGCGTTTCTGCTGAACAACAGCGTCTGCGTGCGCTTTTTCGGCCTGGACAACTTGGCGAACACCACGCCCACCATAAATGCCTGGATCATAACGCCTACTATGCTCTGTAGACACATAATGAATATTGCTTCAGGACATTCTTCGGTCGTGTGTTTGGAACCATAACCTGATAATATGAGCAGAACAAGTTGGTATTACAGATAAATTATTATTATTATTATTATTATTGTGTTTGTCGGATGTCTAGACCATCATCGCAGAACGGTGACGGTCGTGTACGTTGGTCGGCTTTATATAGTCTCAATTATATGCAAAAAAAATCGCCCGGTTTTGATAGGCAAACGATAAAAAAAAAATAGCACATCATCATCGTCCATATCCGTCCAAACAATACGGTTTAGATTTTTACCTATTGTGTGCTGGGTTTCGACGCTGAACAGAAAGCACGAGGTGAAAGAATACATTTCTCGAACACATGGTACCCACGTTGAGTTATTATCCCTTACCGACAATTCCAAATCGCCGTGGTTTAGTGCGATCAGCCACCATACGATGGCAAACCCTAACCAGCTGAGCATGAAGTTCATTGAAAACACTAACAACGTCCATCGCCATTGAGCATCGACGAGTGTCGTAAATATGTCCTAGAACAATATAGAAAAAATATATACATGTAACCATCGTCAAACATATTATTTTGTAACGAGCAAATCAATAAAATAACTTCAAATCAAATGTTACAATAGGACTTTACAATATAATATAATATTAGTGTATAAAAATATTATCTAATGCTCGTAATAATAATAATAATAATAATAATAATAATAATAATATACAAATGCATACCTAATCAAGCGGCGTATAAAATTCTATCATATAGTGTAAAGAATATTTTTCATAGAAATTTGTAATTTTTAGAACTAGAATAATACATTTTTCAAAGTATTAAAAGTGATTATCCTATTAATAAATAATTTGAAAATAGTATCTTGTAGTAAGTTATAGATTATGTAATATATATTAAGCATAACTATTTGCGTTCAAGGTGAATCCGTGGGAGCGTAGAAAAATGTCATAGAAATAATTTTTGTCACTATTATAAGTGCACAATATGAACAAGCAAACTGTTGTTTTAAAACAATAATACGCAATGCGCAATGAACACAATTTATATATTCAATTAAATTGTATCCATTTATTACAACGTTGATACTGCATTTTATACAGCTGCTTTTTATATTTTTTATTTTAAGCTAAATTTATTTTAATGAAATATTTATTTTTATTAAGCTTCAATTTATGAATTTAATCTCAGTAAAGGGTTTAGGTGAAAAAAATGAATGTAAAACCAATATCTAATATACTTCCCCCGTTAAAAACTATAAGTAAATTTATAAGATGAACCAAAATATCTCTTCCTTGATTTGTGTAATACAAATCAGTCATCAGTGCTTAACATTATTTCTGAACGTGCCATTTTGGTTTTAATGAACGGTGATAAATTATATTGTGCCTACGTTACAAAGTTGTGAGTGTTAAGAGAAAGCCGCAGATCTAACACAATAATTATGTAGGTAATTTTAATTTTAAAATCCCATATAGCGTCTGAATAATATATAAAGATATATTACCAGTGTTTATTATATCTAGATATGTATATTTACTATTCGTCTATACAAACGAAACGTAAGTTCTTCTAAAAACGTATACGCGAATAACGGCAAATTATGGTAATATGTGTTAGTGTTAGGTATAAATATTGGGACGCCGCCATCACCATCATATTATATAGTGACATAGTGTTAAGAAATTTATTTTCCATCACGTCAATCTAAAAACGATTGTGCTTAACCATTTAGAAGAGAATAATAATATATTGGCTCTTTTGATACATTTTCCTGTGTGTGCTTTAAATTATGTAGGTACTTGTTGGTTCCATTTTGCAGGGGTTTGACGAGATAAAATGATTTTTTTTATTACACTCGGCCATTGTCACGCTCTAGATTTCAAATACAGCAGTGACAGCAGGCTGGTAAAAAAAATACATTTAAAAAATAGTGTGCGATGTCAACACTAAAAATAGGATAGTGATTTAGACACTAAGATGACAAGGAAATTGGTGTGTAGTGCACGGCACACAGCGTACTCAGTCGGAAGACATTAAATGTTTTTTATATTATATAATTAAAAATAAAAACTATGAGGGTCAGGGTACTCGGTGTGGGCTATTAGGACGGGTCTGTTAGGTATGTTTGTGCTAAAATGCTGAATGTTAAAACATCGCATTCAAAAATAATTCCCATCGAAGATCACTTAAACCCGCATTTTCCTATAATCTTTTCAACAAGTTTCACAATTTTCGTGTAGTTTTTCTACGCACTTATGATGGCGTGTATATAGAGAACATTTACATAATATAATATTTGTGTTTAATGTTAAATAAACTATTTATGGCCACTATTTTAACGTTTTTTTGATGAAAGAAAATAATAATAGTAAATAGTAACAGGCAATATTATGTACCATTATATTATATAATATACCTATTATGAATTATTATTATTACAGTTCATTACCTATATATTTAGGTTCAGAATTGATAATTAATCAAGTGAATGCATTTTTGTTTTTGATAGTGATTACTGATTTAGATCAAACGTTTACTGAATGTTGAACTTTTATTATTTTATACATAATCTAAGTCACATATTTCATACGTACTCCCTGCTCAGTGCAATATGGTATTAAAAATGCAGTTTGTTATATACTATAGATTATAAAATATAAAATATGATTAAATTATTAGATAACAAACGGGGTGATTATTTTTTTTACAAATATATAGGTTACTATAGCACAAATTTAATTGGAGACATGTTTTCAATATATAAACTATAATTATATAGTAACACATATTACTATCATTATTTTATTTGGAACTCAAATATAAATAAGAAAAGTGTAATTAAAAAATACAATGTGTACCTATCAATAATTATGCACCTTTATACTATAAATTACACACCTATCATATTAATTAGGTACCTATTTATTATTTTTTTTAACTAAATTAATTAGCATACCATAATGTAATGTATATTTTAATTATTTACGTAAATATTTACACCTTTAACTATATTGATTATAAAAAAACATGTATATTATTGGTAAGTATAGTGTCTATGGTGCAAGTGTGCAATAATTTCAAAATACATTTGTTCCAAATTAGAATTGAAAAATTATGTTTCAAATTGCATTATTATAGAAAAACGTTTAGGTATATTTACTAAAACGAATGATGTGATATATAAACCAATATTATCTACCTTTACTCTATAGTCTATATTATAGTTATGAATTTGTATTTAAAATTTAAATATTATTCACCTGTAAATATTTTCTTCTTCTTTTTGCTACTTTTCCTTGAACAACATTACATTCGCCGTGTTTGAATACTACTCTTCTGTACTGCCTTCTAGAGCTGAATCTTGGTTGTCTGTACCTGTCAATACCAAAAATATGTTTTATTAAAATGACAATTTAATTTATTAAAAACTATAGAATATTACAACGAAATAGTTAATGGACGCTCAAAAGTAACATTATTTAAACTTACATAATATCATCCTACCTATTGGATCTATAACTTTAAAACTATTATTCAACAAGCCAATACTTTATTCAACGACTGATTTATTGTTTGTTATATTATTATGAATCTTAACTTACAAAAAGTTTAAATACAAATATATAGGTAATTATTATTTATTAATCACATGTTTTCGCTACCTTTCTCATACAAGAAAACGTTAAAAAGCGCGTTAATAATTATTTATTTAGGTGATATTATTTTTGAGATAAGGTGAACTAAATGATGGACATTATAATTAATTTTGTATCAAAGTAAACAATACACATGTTTAATATTTTTATTGAGACTGATATAAACTAATAAAGAACATAATATATACAGATAAATCATCTTATCGTTGTCTAAATTTTATTGGTAACTTGCCACGTTATGAACAACATTTTCCCACGTTTTCAATAGTTTATATACAAACTAATAATCCAATTCCATAAAATATTAATTTGTCCTCCCACGGTCCGTTTGAATGAAATCATATGTTAATCATTTATGAGACTTCACAAGGACATTGACAAAACTGTCTTTTATCTGAGTTCTTATTTTTTACATAAGATGAGAGTAAATATATTTTTAAATATGTTTAAAAGATTTTGTGTAATGAAAACATACTAAATTGCTATACAATTTTAAATGAACCGAGACAGTTACATTATATTTATTTGAGTAAGACCCAACGAACTCATTATGTCATGGGTGAAAAATGAAAATGTTAAATTTCTTGTAAAGTAATACCTTATCTTAACATATTGCGAAAATACAAAGTAAGAATATTTTGAATATTAAACACAAAATACCTATCGGTATACTTTTGTATCTATGTTTTTTTTTACTCTATTATTTTATAACAAGTTAAAATAAAGTTACTTATTATAAAATATTAAATAATGTACATTTCACTTTAATTTTTAATCACCTGCTATAGTCGCAATATATTGTCACATTGAACATTTTTTTTCTTGAAATTTATTTGCAGACATTTTGTTTTATAGGTACATTTTAAATTATAAATAATTGCTTAAAATAAATATTTAAATTATAATCTGTATTGTATAAAATAATCGTTAGTCTGTTTATATTTTTGAACGAATGATTCAATTTATTGTTTTTAATCATCCTCACACTCTTATATACCTACTAATAAATAAAATAATAACAATAATGTTTGATGAATAATCTAAATTATGTAATATTAACATATATAGGTAATATAAATAAATAAGGAAATTATCGATGAATGACGCATTAATGACCGTTGCATGAGTTTGATAATTTCCCTTGTTTTAAATATCTTTTATATTTTTCCTCATTGCGAAAATGTATAAATTTTAGTGGCTTAAACGGGTTGAAGTCATTTTTCAATAATGTAACAGCTTTTAAATTTTAAATTAATACAAAAATTGATAATTTATTTTATGTAATATTAATCTTGTTGGTATAAAAATAATATTATGCACGAACATGATCGCATTCATCATTTAGAATATTAGTATGGTTTTTCAATATTATGTACCTATTATAATATATTATGGTGACATAATATATGTATACTATCAAAATATTGCATGGAATAGGTTAAAAATTATGAATTGGTACGCTTACACACGTTATGCATAGTCAAAATAACATTTAATTTAATATTAAAGAAACATGTACCTATACAGTGTATTCTGTACTTCTAATACTTGTATATGTCTACGGTTTACCTAGATAATCTATATAACTTAAAATGTTAAATTATGTTATGTTTATATGTACCTAGCTAAACACACACATACTTGATACTTAATCTAGAACATTTTTAGAAGCCTATATATTAGCAGTATATACTAAGCAGTCTTTGAATAAATTCTAATACATTTTATTACCTCTTACGTCATAGGTAGGCATTTAGGTATATTATAATTTATAAATAATAAGTTTAAGAAGATAACACAACAAAAGTGTTAAACACTGTCCCTCTGTCACGAAACAAAACAAAAACAATTTCACTAAATAATTTCTAATTGATTTTATAAATAATTTAAAGTCTAAAATAAATATTGGAAAAATTCATGAAAAAAATAGGCAAGGATAAGTGGATAATAAACCAAAGTGTTAATTCTTCTTTAGACTAAACTTTATGTTTTAATAGAACTTGGAAAACATTTTACTATACGCACAATACGTACACTTATATGTTATAGTTAATTTCTTAGTCAAATATTGTAATTATAATCACCTTACAGTTATTTTATTTTTAAATGCATACATAATCGATTAATTTATTATATTTGGGTTTATTTTAATAAATAAATACAGATTTTATTCTCGAAGACGATTAGACGCGGTTATGTAGATACCTAATGATTGCAATAGTATAAGATTTATAAAAGATATTTTAACATTTTCTAGAGAATAACTACATTTACAAATTTATATTTAATACTTATCTGATGTTACATATAATTTTATTTTTTTATTTGATAAAAATATTCTAAAAATAACATTAATTAAATATTAAATCTAAGTTAAACTACCCATGACACGTCTGTATAATTCTTTAAATTAAAATGATGGTAGGTACCTATATCAGTAGACGCTTATTTCTTAGATTATTCCCTTATGATAAAACGAACTATTTATAAAATAACGAAACATACCTATAGTAACTACTATAGTACTATAATATAACATATTATTATGATACAAGGCGTGACAGAGACTTGACGGAAAAAAAAAGGTGCTACTTAAACGTATGAAAAAAATTGTTAAAATTTCATAAAAAAATATTTTGAAAAAAGTTATTACGTTCCAAATTTATTTAATCAAAAAAAAAATTGATATTTTAAAAAATTCTAAACAATCAACTACTTGACTTAGATAAATGTTTTTAACATCAAAATTGTTCTTATAATCAGATTCAGAAATTGGCTGTTTCGAATATATCCAAAATAATTTTAGTCAAATTTTAAGTTTTTGTTTTTATTGTTAAAAAATAAAAATGATTTTTTGTTTAATATACGTGTAGCGTAAGTGACTATAAGTAATATATAATTATAAAAATTAAAATTAAAAAAGAAAAATTTTAAATATCTATTGATTAGAACAAAAGTTATTCCAAAATTCAGTTCTATCCGTCACACTCTGTATAGGCGATATGCCACAATCCATCAATAAGTGGAAAGTATTCAATTCATTCACAAACATGAATTTTCACGTCACGAAAATTAAAGAAACGATTACCATACCAAATATGGTTAACCAATGTAAATTTAGAACTATATAATATTATATTAATTTGAAAACTTTTCAAAAAGAATAGAAAGTTCTGTTCTAGTTTGGGTCAGATACTGTCTCACCAATATGTGAAATTTATACCAATGGAATTTTAACAATCGTGGTCTGGTCTGTTATTTTATTACCTATATAGGAAGATTACTAACCTAATTGGACGACAACAAAGTATTTCTTTTTCATATGTTTTTATTTAAAAAATATTATAGGCAATATTAAAACAAAATGTAAAGTTCAATAATATACTGACTGCTTATAGTGAAATATTTACAAGATATCTATGGGAGCCAGGAGCCTACATGTGAAAAGTGTAAAACAAATAATTTTTAAATTAATATAAAGTATAATAATTAATTGTATACATCATGCGGTACATAATGAGAATAAAAAATATTCTAAAAATATAGTATCCTTTTACACTTAAAAAATTTAAATAATTTGTGTACTCGCTTACTTAGAAGAATTAAAAGTATTTATTACCCATCGTACATTTATACTAGTAATCAATATTAAGTATATTATAAAATAAAGACCTAATTTACGCTATTAAAAGTAACTGTTATCTATTTCATTGCAATTATAAGTCCATACATTTTAATATAATATTATCTATTCGTGTTAAATACTTAAATGTATATCACATTTTCTCGCAATGATTCAATAGGAAATTATTTTGTTACTCGGTATTTCTCTAAAATATATTGACTTTCCAGCGTATCACTTGTTACTCATCCGGTATTCCCAGTAGATCAGATGGGAATTCTTTTAACTGAATAATGTTACTCATGTTGACGAGATTTAAAATTGTTGAAACTATATATTATAACATATATTAATTGTACTGATATATTATAGTTAAAATTATAGTTACGACTTGTAGGTTATAAACTGTTGTAAATTATAGGTGCGAGAAAAAAATATTTTTATAAAAAACGAAGTAATAGGACACACTTAATGTTATCAAAATGTCGAAGGTAGGTACATGATTATAATATGAAACTGTACTGAGTTCGCCCATTAAACTGTACGATGGAGTAATTAAACGGGAATTCAAAAAAATAAAATATATTTCGTTCAACAAATTACATTAACGAATCGTATATTTTTATTGAAAAATCGAATGCTGATAATATTATAATATAGGTACTAATTTTCATTTCGTGAATGTTATATTCATCAGTATAAAACATATTAATATTATACCTATCAACTATCACCCATGTTTGGTGTTTTAAAACCATTCGTAGTCTGCACGTTATCCGTTGGATACATAAAATCTTTTGCGTGTGTCTACGTGTCTACATGTGGTCAATCAGACGTCGTTATCGTGTCGTGGTCTTTAAAAGTGCAGTACACAATACCTAAATACAAATTAGTATATTAAAAATTTACCCTGTAGCCATAAACATACTATGGTCGTATGGATAGTCAATATATTATTTTAATGGAAAACAAATTGTAACACGTTTATTATACTCGTTGACTCGATAGGGTTTGGACCTTTACAATATTATTGATTGCATTGATAGTGTGATATTATCTTGTGTAATATTATGTTCAATATTGATTTCAACACTGTCAGTGTTTAAAATGGTTATTCTCCCTTATCTCCCAAATAGTTGTCGGAACAGAACTTATATTATAAAAGTTTAAACTTGTGAATACTATATATGTGTACTTATAGTCATAGATGATAGACGATGCCTGCGAATGTTAAACCGTGAGTTCACAGGTACGTTGTTCAACTTTTGAACAATAAATACGACTGACGTATAACGGGTTCACAACCTGTGAACCCGTTGCTTTGTGCAGTATTTACCATTTGCCAAATACCACGGAAATGTCCACGATATACCAATTACCAATAGATTACAAAAAGGAGCAACTTATTTTTATATACCGAAACTCGCCTTTATCACCATACTGTGTACGTCGTCTCGGTATACGTAATAATATTATAATAATTACAAATTATAAAATACGATAAATGCGAATTGTGAGTGCACATAATATATGCGATGCACGCGCATTTTTCTCGAAACGTTCTGCAGTCTGCACACATCGTAATAATAATAATAATAATAATAATAATATGCACACATATTGCAATTACACATATTCGCATAAACGTCAGGCGTTTTTTTCTTATTTATTTTGTCTCGCACCGACTTAAATAGTAATAATAATAATAATAATAATAATAATAATATGCAAGGAGCACATCAAAGGGGGGTCGACCTAGTTCACGCTCAACACTCGATTTATGATTAACCTACAATCCGATATAGGCCCACTGTACACTGTACGCGCGAGCTATACTGCAGCAGCAGTCGCTTCGTTATATAGCACCGCGCCGGTTGCCAAATTGTTATAATTTCGAGACTCTTGGCTTTCGGAAACGGGACAAACGAGACAGCCTGTGACGCACGTAATGTCGCGCATATCCTGGACGGCGGCCAGAGGACTCTGTGCGACTACTTCTCTCGCCCAACAACACCTCCCCTCTCCCTCGGCCGACAAAACACCCCTCCTCCGACACTATATACAACCACACACACACTCCGTTCTCACCCACTGCTCGCGCTTATAATATGTATATTGCACGATGCGGTATAGACCTATACTGTACAAATGCACATAATGTGTCACGCGTATATATCCACAATAATATTATACAATATATATTATAATAATGTTGTACGGAGTGATCCGTTAAGCTGTCTAGAATCGATTTTTGTGATAGTATTTATTTGAGAATAACGCCGAAAAAGGCAACTAGTCAGTAAAAAAACACAACAATTTATAACAGCAATAAACGAATTTAAACAAAAATTACAAATTTTACCTTATATCAACAAAACAATATTTGTGACCTTAACTTGGTTTCAGAATCATAGGAAAATCAAAATATTTTAACTCGTCGCAAGAGATCTATTAGTGACTTATGCCCATAAGTACCGCTACAACAATGTGAAGGTATATATAGAACAAGATAGGAGAACGTAGGGAACACTTTGGAACATTAACTGGTATCAGCCCTAAGGCTTCAGAGCAAACTATATTTTAATTTTACCATTTAAAAGATTATAAGTCCATAACACATAAATTGCCTTTCTTAACTCTAGATTTGCCAATTCAAATTCGATAGCTATCATCAGAATTCTGACCTGCCACGGCGTATAAAACGTATATAAAAGTGATCAACTTTCTGATATTGGTTTCAAATCATGGATTCGTATTCTAATTTGGACCGTACTATCGCAGAATATAGAACTTTAAGGCACATTGAATAGTTAAATTCTCTAAAATATATTTCATCATTATGAAACTCCGAGCTCGTAGAGCCTTGAAGTCACTTATCATATATTTTACTTGATAGACAAAAAATACCAATAGAACTGGAAAACTGCAGTATCATTGCATCACTAGATCCTAAACTCATGAAACAACTATTCAGAACTAATCACCAATCTTATATTTAAAAACCTCACTCGTCATAGCGAATGAAAGATATTTGCGTTATACATTGTAGTGAAAAGAAAAATCATTGTCATATTAAATATTAATAAATTGTTCAATAAGATTGAAGTATTTAAATAAAATAAAGCATTACTAAGCTTATTATTTTTTACTACAAGTCTTAAATTATTTTTTTAAACAACCCGCGTTCTTGATATCAGAAGACGGTTACTTTTGTAAATATGCCGGACAACTATAGTTTTCTTTTTTATCATTATAATATAATATAAATTATATATATAGGTGTTGTATAGCTTAAATCTTAAGCGATAGTGAAGTATAAAACGGTAAGTGCAGGTATAGCCGCAGTAAAATTTGTGGTTAGTTAATCTGAATTTCAAGTGCTATTGTGAATAAAAAAAAACTATTCGATATTTAAACATCAATTATTTTAGAAATGTAGGTTGGTACATTTATACCTTTTGTTCTACTGCAGTTTCCGTTTCGTAAATGCTTATAATCTACAATAATTAATCTTTCAAAGTCACTGAGAGAATTAGTGACAGTCAGTCAAATGGACCACTCTGTATGAATATATATATAATATATATATTATAGTATACACGCGCAAGACGCAAATAAAAATATATATTTCGGGCATGAAACGTAATCGGGAAACGTCCACGGCGCCCGTCTACTGCAGCTACGGCCGGTCCAATCGTCTGTTCCGTTGCGCGGGCGTCCGCGGAACCTCGAAAACCGTAGAAAAAAATCTATAAAACCCACCTTTGACAGATGAGTAATATTAAATGAATTTTGTGTTTTCGTTATATAATATGATATTATGTCGGTATACCATGATAATATATAATACCTGGTGTTGGGAGTATTACGCTTACCGTAAAAAAAAACGTTTGATAAATTTTTTTTACCGGTATATTAGTATGTATGATATTTTTGTTCGATACATTTATTACGAACTCAATGATATTTTTATAATTTTTTGTGTCAGTGGGTAACCATGGTGCACCAATGGAAAGCAATATTATGTTGCTTGTTGCTATTATAAAATATATATTAATACAGGCATAATATTATTCTAGTATTTTTAGTTTAAGTAGCTAGATAAAATGATTTGGAATGTTACAGTGTACAACGTTCACCTGCAGTACCTCTACCCGTGAACTAAATATTGAAATAATCAAATAATCACCTCTCGGTTACCCCGTTTGCCACGTCACTAATTGCGCACATGAAAACAATAGAAAAACAATAGGGGTTACTCGATTTCATGAACGGTACCGAGTAAAAGAAATATCGGTACAATTTACCCATCTCTAAGGTTAGATTAATAATAGTGTAAAACTAAATTATTGAGATTTCCTAAGAATGTGGTCGTTATAATATCACAGTCACTGCGGCGTCCATATAGGTCAGGGGACGCCAACCAATCGATGGCGATAGACTGCAGTGGTAGATATTTAGAGGAATATTGGTCGATCTAATAAAAAATTAATTTGACCAATATCTGTTGATCACGTTCGTAGTCTTATGAAGTTTAACACTTAAATAACACATATTTACGCCATATTATATGCAAAGTAAAGTATATATTTTATCAGTGAAGGAAACCATATACGAATTTCCGATGGAGATATAACGATAGATGAACATTATCATACAATTTATTATTATGCTAATATAATGAATAGTATACCTAAGCAAACAGTGGTATATCACCAGATACTTAAACATTTTTATTATGACTCATGTTTTGGAAAAGGTTGGAGACCCCTGATATAAATTACAGAACATGTCTTTGGCTACATCGGCACGTGGTCGGATTTTTTTCGTTTTCCCATTTATCGGTGACCTGTTCTTCGCGGGCGTACCTACCACTACTCATAAATTCATTTTACTCTAGAATTCTTATATATTTGTGTTCTATACAATATAATATATTAATATACCGACCACATACGCATACTATAATAATATTATATGGGGTCGTTGTCAAAACTCAATATCGACTGCAATGTCACATCTCACATTACCCGATTACCGCGAGACCTCAATAACGTAAGGCACCCAGTACCCAGTGATGTTGCCAGGGCGAAACACTCGCTCCCCTCATCATCAGCTGTATATGTATGCCTGCAGATATATAATTTATGTACTATATGTTTCAGATTTCCACAAAATATTTCGTCGGTTCTATTTCATATTTAATATATTATTAATACGAAGACTTAAATAATACAGTGGGAAGTGTGTAAACTGTAAAGCACCTTACATGATATTATATTTAAATCAAAAACTTAAACGCCCCCAAAAAAAGATTCATGGCTACGTGCCTAAACGTATCGGTTTCGTTACCCAAATTTGGTCGCGTTCTGCGATGTATAGAATTATTAGAAATTGTATTATCATAATACGTAGATATTGACATCACTTTAGAAAGTTATTCAAGAAAAATAAATAAATAATTTGACACTCACATTTTATAAAGTATTATAATACATATAATATAAACCCTATTAATTAATTATCACATTTCCTTGAAATTAAACTATAATAATTATTAATATTTTAATATTTTACGTACCTATGTATAAAATACAAAAATATATATTTTAATATGAACTTTGGCGGTCTTTTCTGATATCACAGAAAATAAAACAATGCAAGACTAGTCACGTTTCACTAGATTAGGTTGTGCATAACATTGCAACAATGTAATTTTATATTATTGTAATTTCTAATCATTCTAGGCCGATTAAATATTAACAAATAATCATTGGTCTCTCGAACAGAACTGTGTACCTATACCTATATTTACTATAGTACCTACAACTGAGTAGATATTATTCTATGGTATACAGTATATCGGTTTTGACTTTTGAATACTTACTTATCGAATATTATTGCACAATGTTGATATTATTGTTATATTCACATCGTTTGTATTAAAAGTAATGTACCTATTACCTACTCAAACGAACTGCTTCGTGTCTTGTCAAAGCTACAGTGCAGATTTCGAACGAATTATAATAATATGTTCTATACAGTAAACGTATTTTGATAAAATTGGCTTTTAATGTCCCGATTTAAAATATAAATTGTGTAGTAATAATTTTACAATGTTGAAAGTAATATACTATACAGTTTTTATTATAAGAGATTATTTTCGGATAAAAACTGTTTAGGTACCTACGATACAAATCGCATTTTTAGTGTAGGTATTATATTATTTATACATTTTATATGGATATGTAAATCAAAATGCCTACAAATAAATATTTAAAATAAAATATATATTCTGTTCAATGAGTTATAACTTGTGATGATACTAAAGTTTACTTTTCAAGTTTGTCTAACGCGCCATATCAATTTGTAACACACATTTGTATAAATTGCACACTTGTATTCAATTGTACCTACCTATTGTGATATTGTACGCATGTTCTTATTGTTAAAGCTATAGAAATATAATTATTGTACCTAAGTATAGAATTTAATATTTTTTAACCACGTTTTAATTTTTATATATATATATATTGTAATTTTATTATAATTTATCATTAAAATGAATCATTACAATTAATATATTATAATAATTTTACAATAATGAAGAAACATTACATTAATTATCAACTCACAATTACATTGATTTTAAATTTCTTTTTATTATCATGATATTAATTTTTAACGATGAATAATTTTGCATCATCTACTGAGAAATGATTATGATTTATGAATATAAATACAACCTGATTAAAATCCAATAAAAAGGGTAATATGTAATAATATTATATTGCATTTTCCTCTCCTCTTTAAACTTTGTTCAATTGAACGCCAATGCCAAGGTCAACAAAATTTTATCGCACACATCTGCGTATGAGCATTTATGTTCTGCACCGTATGCAATGAATTTGAATTTAAGGGAAAAAGTGTCAATAATAGTCATCAATAATTTTACTGACGTTTCGCAATACAATGTTTATGATACTTAATATAGAAATTAAATTCTATATACTACAGCAGTATACGTAGACATACATAAACGTCATAAATGCCTACATTATAAAGTTGCTTTTGTTTAAACAATCAATTTAAATGATTGTTTATTAAGCTCAAAATCACATTTTATGGATAAAAAATTGTATGCCATGACAGTTTGTGTAAGCAGGTAATTTTATTACCAGAAAAAAAATCATGAATGATACATTAATATATTATATTAGATCGATTATTAAAAGTTATATATATAATATATATATTATATATAGGTATATGATACAAACAACACCATATTCCATCGGAATAATAACAACAATTTGAAACTAAAAAAGTTGTACATAATATTGTTATCCCAAATGTCTATCCTTCATTTTATTAAATACATATTTTTTTAAATTTAAAATCTACTGAAAAGTTTAGTATTTGTAAAAACTTCATTGATATGAGGTTTATATGAAGAACATAATTATATGTGTATACAATATAGGCTTAAGAAATACATTGAGCCACTCCTATAAGATTAGCACCATGGAATCAAAATTCATAGGTATTGGCGTACCTATCACGCAAATGGTATTGCAAATTAAATATTAATAACTATTTCGATGCTGAAATAGATTGGCAAAAAAATAATTAATAAATTAACAGTATTATTTCAATATTTTAAAAATATAATAAGTAAGTAATTACGCAGTTTATGGATTCAAAATAAAATCCAAAAATCTAATCTAATATGTATACAGTTATATATTACTATAAATCTATTCCAATTGATATACATGTACCTACTTGAATGAATAATACAAAAACGACAAAATGTTTTAGAACAAATAATAATAAATAGGTAGTAAATCAGTATCAAAAAAAGGTACATAAAATACCTATAAAAAAGTTATTGATACGATAAAATATAGATACATAATAGAATATAAATAATAGATAAGTGATAACATGCAAATGCGAATATTGGTCAATAAGTAGTTCAAATTTCATGACTCAAATTAACGTACCTACCTAGTCTACAAACAAGTGATATTATTTTTACTTTGTCAAATAGCTTGCACAAATTACATTAAACTTAATCAGTAAGTATAAATATTTTGTAATTAATGCCTTTTACCTACGAATCGTTTATTTTTTTGATTTATTAAATTTTTTGTGAAATTGTCACTTGCTTAACAAATGAAGATTTTAATTTAATTTTAAATTTGAGTTAATTAACCATAACCTTAAATATGGCAAACCTACAATAGTGTTTACAACGTATCATTAATGAGCTAAAATTTGTCACTGCAAGTGTAATTTATGTATTATCAAATGTTAAAGCTTTTAAAAAAAATATAGCAATTGCAAATGAGCTTGCATATTCTGTAACTCCAACAGCAGAAAAGTTAAAATAAGACATATTTATAGGCAACAAGAAAATACGCCAGTCGTACCTACATAATTTATAATTTTCAAGCATAAGACAATACAGACAAAATGCGCAAAATAATTGATAGCGGACTCACATTGGTTGAGATTGTCCATTACACTTGACGTGATCCACATTTCTGAAACCAGAAAATAATGACTTTTAAACAAACATTTATATGGTTTTAATGATAATTCCTATAATTTTTTTATTGCGACCACTCAAAAATTAAATACAGTTTTTAAATATATATTTACTACAATGTGTTCTAATAGATAGTAATTATTGTGATGAACTATTTTACGACGAGTACACTACACGAAACACCATAGACTAGTGTAGGCGCTTCAACAAGTAATCATCTTATAAAGAACATAAAATAGACGGACAGTTCAAATTTTTGCTAGAAAAAGGTTGAATTTTTGTTTTAAATTCGCGTTCATAAAATATTATATTGAAATAATTAAAACAAAAAATATGTGTTTTAAACTCACTGCAGAGTCCCATCCATGTCTCAAAAAATTTCATTTATCATTCTTTTCAACATCAATCATTGGTGGGCAGTGGGCACTAGACACTAATTAACTGTAATTAACTGTAGGTACCTATGAATAAATTAACGATGGAACACAATATATATGTGGCGAAATCAACGGAAGAACTGATACTGAATGAACAATATTTCTTTGTACAAACATTTGTAAATACGGACTTGGTTATCTGTAATAAGTTTCTACAAACAAGACCAAGGACCTTTCGTTAAATATAAATATATACCTTTTGGCTATTAGGTTATATAGCCAAGTAATTCAATGATAATATTCAACGTATGTAGAAAAATATTTTCTTTTACTCGAGATAATAGATAATTAATTAAAATAAAAAACAACATAGCTACTAAAAAAATGTATAACCAACAAAAAAACTAGTTGATTATAAACGTAATTTGTAAAATAATTGCACCGAATTAAAAATATATTTTACTCGCCAACCTATTTTAATCTTACCGATGTGCGTGCTAGAACCGAAACTTACAATCAAGTCGATGTAAGGAAAACGAGAACAATTTGAGTGATTACTGCGATTACTATTTTGTATCGTATTCAATTGAACAATTTTATTTTTGGCACGAATCGCTGTGATGTATTGTGACTTGTATACAAGTATAGGTACCTACAGTGAATGGATAATGATTTAAAAGAATATTAAAGTTCAACTGACTGAACATTATTTTGGCAGCACAAGTAAGTATTTCATAACTACCAATTATATTTGCTGCAGGTTCCTATATTGAACCAAAATTCTGGCCTTGTGCGAAAAGCATTAAAAAAAATCTTCGAAATCGTAAAATATACAATATACAAAGACAAACAATATGATAATATTCCAGTCTTGTTCACTATTCAAATACTTGTATTTAAATACTTTTTTTTGTAATTCAAATACTTTTTGACCAATGTATTTTAAATACTTAAAGAATACTTTTTATTTGTGTTTTTATTTTAGAATACAAAATATACATTTATCATTCTAGTGATCTTTTCCAAATTCAAATTACCAATATTTTGAAATAGAACATTTTAAATTTTGTTTCTAAAATACTATTTTATAATGGTTCTAACTTTAGTGAATTTATAAATAATGTTTCGCCAAAATACAAGCAGATAATAGAATTATTGAACACTGAAACCCCTGTCGACTCCTCACTCCCATTACCATGGCATACGAGACTCTGATCAGTGACCACCACTTGTTGGATAGGACTTTATCTTGAATCTTTAATAGTCTTTCTTCTTATTTGAGAGGACTTTACACCCACGTGTGTTGTTTCCGTCTTACCATTTTAAAACATAGCAAAATCTGTTTTATACAGTAAATAACCGAGAAAGCTACAGCCTTAAATAAGAAACGAGATTTTCACCACATCAAAAGGAGAACTTTGGCTGTGCAATATCGTTTTTATTTTTTCAATATCGGAACTTGAAAAAAGTTAATAAAGTTTGAAAAACACTAACAATAATCGATTTTGAAGCAATATGAACTTTTTTTGTATGTTTTATCAAAAAATAAAAATTATATTACACATCTAAAGTTCTCCTTTTTATGTGGTGAAAATGTCGTTTCTTATTTATCACTGTAGCTTTCTCAGTTCTTTACCGTGCAAAACAGTTTTTAATATGTTGTACATTTGTAAGAGGGAGACAGAACATTATAGGGTGTAGCGTTCCCTTAATGAGGACGGAGTGGCCGAGTGGACTACGGCGTCGATTGTAACGCGCACCGTCGCCAGTTCGAATACCGGCCATGGGCGGCATCGCTCTCTGGGCTGGCAACTGTCTAGACGGCGAGACCGCCATCCCCCAACCAGGCATGGCTGGGAATGGCTACGGGTGTCCAAATAGAAATTCTGCCAAATAGGCGTCAGATTTTAAGTCTTCGGGCCTATTCCCGAACATCGCGCCATACGAAAAAAAAAAGTAGTTAATAACTTTAACATAAGATTTTGGTATTTGTGTTATCATACTTAAAAAAAAAATATTTGTTTAAGTATCTTGAATATTTTTAAAAGGTATTTGTATTTATATTTAAACACTTTTATAATAAAGTATTCTGAATACATTTGAAAAGTATGTAATATTCATAAATATTATATGAATTACTTAGGTACTAGGTAGTAAACTAGTACCTTTAATACATATACCTACACGCTATATTTCACTATGTTTGACGTTCGTCGCGAATGCGCATGGTTAGAACACTGGACGCACATTGTAATAATTGTACGTATCTTCTTTGATTATCACGTTGGATGTAAAAAACAAAACAAAAAACCAGAAGAAAAAATATCAATAATTGCATATTACAAGTCACACGGAATTCATCATCAAATATTCAAATACCTGTAAAATATATATATATATATAATATATATGTTATTATTAAGTATAATATTAGGTACCTTACAGCTTACATAACAAGTAGGTAACAAACGCCTCTTTTATAATGATTATAAAAAAAATAT
This sequence comes from Acyrthosiphon pisum, assembly GCF_005508785.2. NCBI lineage: Eukaryota > Metazoa > Arthropoda > Insecta > Hemiptera > Aphididae > Acyrthosiphon > Acyrthosiphon pisum. The sequence goes on from NC_042494.1 coordinate 125,102,708, forward strand.
ATTTATTTTTGTATATGTATAGATTCCTCAGATACTCTCGTTTTTCCTGGGTTGGATTATTTAAGTACGTATATATAATTTTATTTTAATGATGGCGTTCAACTGTTTTTATATTATAGGTACAGGGTGATTAACCATGCACGATCTACCTCATTTTATCATTTATATATTATGCATTTAGGAAAGTTCTAATTTTTTTTTTAAATTATCATTCTATACTAGAGACTGTTTTTCAAATATTTAGATTTTTTTATGACATTTAAGGATGCATACTTTTTTTTAAAATGAGAACATTTCTTTTCACTATGAAATGTTGATGATAATATGTTTAGAAAATATAGGGACTATTGTGATTTGAAAATTATAGTCATTAATATTAATCTATTAGCATTTTATTATTTATAAACATGTTCCGATGAATATAATTATTTTACGTGTGTATAAATACCAGACTAAAAAGTAAAATGTATCCGGTAGGTAAATCTAGTTATATTTTATGCATACCTATATAGCCATTAGCCCCCATTAAATAAGCTTATAAACCTATTATTGTGGTCCATTATCATTGATACATAAACATTAACACTCGTTTGAATTCGGATTTTGATACATACAATACATTTTAATGTATCCAAAAAAAATTAACTATGTACTCAACAATTTATAACAGAGAAAAGAGTGTTATTGTATCGCTACACGATAATCCTTAAAAAGCATAAACAATCTATGTAAATGTAAATATTATGTTTTTTTTTAACTTTTTTTATTACTTATAGGGTTACCCACTAAAAAATTAAATAAATGTGAATTTAAATTTATGGATGATGCCATGATTAAAGGATAAATTGAGGGTAAGCATGCTTGGCAAATCACCCTGTATAAACAATCTAACTGCAGCGGCCACGGCAATGATTAAAAGTGACACGCACACCGTAACACGATGTAGGTATGTAAAATAATATAAACTCGTGATTGATCGCATAAATACATTATTTTAATTTTTTTTTTATGTTCCTTAATCGTTATTGTTGTGTGACTTGTCGGCAAACCTATAATCATTACCCGCGATTACTCGTTGTCTTCAGTTTAATATAAACAATATGCACGTATTAAGTATAATATCAACTAATAAGTAGTAGGTGCCCATAGGCTATATTGTTATAATACCCATTTACCATAAATTATAGTATCGTCTGCCGAAGATTAGGCAAGAAAAAACAAAATACTTACGTAACACATAATTATTGTAGCCCTATTTCCGTTTGTTATAAGATATTAAAGAATACAGATCGACGTGTATATAGTTACTACTACTAGTTACTACCTATATACAGTACATACTCACTATGCGCATATTATGATATGTTTACAGATATTGCATACCACTATCTAAGCGATAAAGGTGACATTTTTTTTTTTATGAAAACCACTGGAAACACAAATTGTATTTTCCACGCACATTATTATATTTTATTAGACACTGCAGACTCCTATATGATAATATGATAAGTATAGATACGTCCTAAATATATGTAAATATTACCCAAAGATAATCACACGACTCGACTCGTTGTGGTGAAACACGCAAAGGTTGTTTTTAGAGTCCCGAGGCTCAAGCCGGTTAATCGGTCAACAGATTATTCATATGGGGGTTTGAGCTAGGAAAGAGCCCCTAGGGGCTCATCGAAATAGAAAAACTCGCACCATCACTACGGCGACTCGCTAGATCACGCACGGCACAATATATTATATTAAACGGTACCTATAATAGTATGATATTGTTAAGTATATTATTATATTACATTAAACCTGACAGTCGGTAAAACGAAAAGTCATTTATTTATATAAATCATATACAATATTATTTCGTTAGCGTTAAAGGAATAGAACTATAGACGGTTTTTTTCACCCACATTATTGTAAAATAAATATTTAAAATATTATCAATAATAACTCTTTGTTGTGTTTGAAAACTACTCATCAAGTTAACGTTATATTGCTATAACAAGCAATAACACTTTATAATAAAATATATTAGATTTTATGCAGTTATCAGTTGAAGCAAAAGTTATGAAATAAATTAATTGTAACCAAACTCTGTACTCGACAACTTGTTAATGTCCATCGTTGCCAAGAGGGTAGGTATGTATACATAAAAAGATAGAACACATATTATGTGTCTACAAATACTCTACATGTGTTGTAATTTGTACATTTTTACACGTGAGATATATGATATAAGATTTTTGCAGAACACGCAAACGTGTGTGGTAAATTATGCTAACCCTTTCTCAGCGATAGTGATGTCTAGTACATTATATACAGGCCCGTGGGCCGTGGCCCAACAATTTTATTAGGTTAAAAAGAATTTTAGGGCAGATGAATAAATAAGTATAATATTGTGGCTATATTTTATTTTTATTTTACAATTTCAAAATAATTTCTTAGGTAATTGAAAAATAATACAGCATTAAAAACAAATAATAAATAATTTGGTATTTAAAAAATATTCATTTAATAAAGAATAATAAATTTATAATTATAATAGAATGAAAATTAATAATTTTATCTACCTATATACGCCATATTAATGCCGTAATTTCCAGCATCGTTGAAAACGTAAAATTAATGCCCTCGCCACGTAGCTAACCTATAGCCTAATATTATTTTGTTTTTAAAATTTTGTAATTACAGAAAATCTCATGTGTTTTCAAAAACTTACGAAGAGCCGTTTCTTTTTTCTTAGCTACCTACGTATAATTTACATCTGACAATTATTATGGAGTATAAAATGTTATCGTATGTTTTATATTTTTGTAACATATATAGTATATATATATATATTTATAACTGCTGTAATTCTGCAGCTGAAATTACACTATAATCATGGCGGGTGGCACATTGGTGGGCCACTAAACTGGATTTAATTTTTTTAATGGAGACCTGCTCAAAACGTTCTAATTTGTCATATTATTTAAAAGATAGTGAATGACATTATTATAGCAACTCACTATAAACTACATGTCAATCTGCAACTTTATCATATGATTACAATCTATATTGACATAACATTTTTAACAAAATATCGATCTTATAATTGGCGAGATCTTATAATAGCGATATCTTATAATAGCAATATCTCATTATTGCTTAATACTGGAAAGTTATATACTTATTTCAGCACTTGACTTATCGAATAGCGATATAATGAGAGAAAATTAACTATGTGAACTAATGGTGATGGGTTTTGAGCGACCATTAAGTGGGGCGATAGTTTTGACACAAATTACTCATTAGTATAATACGTTTGTCACAAGGAATATGCATGTAATAATAATATGACGTATGGTAATTTTATTATGACTCTGCAGTCTGCAATGTAACGACTAACAGAGCGAGGAAACAACTGCAGCAGTCGTTAAAAAATGTAAATAAAAAACAAACTGATGCGTTTAAAAACAAAACCGAAACCATGCAATGGTCGTATAGACAAGAGAGCAAAATTACTAATTAGAAATCGTAAACTGGTAGGTATATAATTATTATCACATTATATACCGTCATATTTTATTCATGTACGTGGGAAATCGGTATATGAAACGTGTAGGTACTTAAATATTTTCAGTGAACGGATAATCAATAGTATATTATACATACCTAATAAATGTAGACAAAGGTGATAAAAAATCTATATTTTCGTAGCTCAGATTAAATATATAATTGGTACTATATACATATTGACCGCCAATACAATAGGTATTCAATAGTTGATTATTTTTTATTGACCACAAAGCGCAATCGGCAAGAGCAAAGTCTACAATAATATATTATAATATAATAGGTACCTATGTTATTGTAATATATTCACTCATATCTGCCATCACATATTATAATAAGTAAATAAACATATATATTATATTAATTGTTTAAAAATATGTTATTTGAGATTGACATCTTTTTTCATTCTATCAATTATGAGGTGTAACAATATGAGCTTTTGCGGTTTGTTTGGTAACGAGCGAGTGTTGACCTGCAAATTCGCTGTGCAACCAGTTGCATATTTAAGTTTTTGTCATGGAAGGGGGGTATGATTTTACCTAGTAGCCCCGCTTTTAAAGCTAGAGGCCTTAAGTTAGGACTCCGAAAAATGTTGTATATTATATACAACCTATGGGGGATTGATCCCCTTGATCACCCCGTAAATATGCCACTGTGTGCAACATATGAGTTACGTATTCAGACTGCAACTGACATTATAGCATGATAAATAAATACAATTGTACACTCATATATTTTTGAACCCAGACGCCCAGTTATTGCTGTAGGTACCTATATCATAAAAAAAAATCGAAATTCAAATTCAAATACATTCAAATTTTCGGTAATATTTCTATACTGTTGTAAAATAAATATAACTTATCGATTTGAAAGCAAATACTAATTAATACTAAACGTTTTATACGTTAGGTACCTACCTAACTATTACAATGTCTAGACTACACACAACAGTATAATATGCTCTATAGATAGTAATTAGTAACTGTATCTCTTTCCGATAAATCATGTTTTTCGTTTAATCAAGTAAGTAAATTCTAAATATAAACTATAAGGTTAGCTAGCAGGTTACAAATCTTAAATGACAATTTTAAATTTAAGGTTCCCTACTTTTATTCTTAATGATATCTAACGAAAAGTAATATAATTTTTTTATACAATATTATAATAATTAAAATATTTTTAATACTTAGACTTAAACAGTTAAACTATTTTACGAATATAGATAACTACATTTATTATTTTTTTAAATTTGATCAATTTATTATTATACAATTAAACTTTTATAAGTTGTACATTTTTATTTTCGTACATATAGTATTTGGTGAAAATAATATACTTAAATAATTTCTTATTTTCTTCAATGAAGGAGAAAAAATATTTAAGTTCTAATACTATTATTGTTTATTATTATTTATTACCCATCTATATGTATGAGTATAACGAGATGTTTACAGACATCAAATATCAATAATTAATAACCCAATCATTACTGTAATTGAAACCAAATTATGTAAGTACCTACTGTCTATTATCTGATGAATTCGATATAGTCCTCATAAAATAAAAGGATGATAAAAAGGTATTAATTATCTAAAGAAGTAATTAAATTGAAATTTAATGACTACTATAATCATTATTTTTTCATTTTACAATTTAAAATAATTTGCAGCTATAATTTCTTAAAAGTACCCATTTATAAAACCAATGTGAACAATATAAGAATGTACAACTTACCTATATAGTTTATTAATAGTAAGTTTGTTAAATTTTTAAGAGTTTACAATATTCTGAAATTGTATATTTATAAATGTGTCAGTGTTGTCAGTATACCTATTATAGTCAGTGTAAATTATTGTTTGTTATTATTTTCCTATTTAAATATCATGTACTATACCTACCTAATTTATAAAAGCCATAATACCTAATAATATTATGTTATTCATTTTGTTAGGTAACTAATAGCAGGCGTAAGATAACTATTAAGTTATAACATACGTTTTAAATTAACGATCCAATCTAACGTTCGACCTGCCGAAAAACGGCGATGTATCACATGTAACAGAATCATTTATAATTGTGTAACCTAATAAAGAACTATTGTTGAGGACATCGTTATGATGTATATCAAATTATGTATCTGACATAATATTCTATGTAAGCCTGAGTCCCACAATTAGTAGGTACCTAGGGTATATACTGTATAAACTGTATACCATGTAATACATGGCATGTATGATGAACACTATGGTTAGTTATACGATATAATCACGTGTATCCTTATTTTCATTTATTACTTATTTGAGGTGTTTTACAGTATGCGTTTATGTATTTATAGAGACATTATTCGTATTATATTATAGTAAATTCGTTTCTAATAAAAAAAAGAGATGTCATGATATATGGTTTGCGCCAAAATAAAAGACCACGGTTAAGATAATTGTGGTGGGGAATTATAAGTTATAACCTAAAAGTGAAACAACTAAGAATAATAATAAAAAAAAATTAAATAAAAATTATGTACCTACTGTTACTTGTTAGCTATAAAAATAATTTAATAATATGGTACAACACGACTTGGATAAAGAATTTTGAATTATTGTTGGGTACAATCTAAGTAAAACATGAACCTATTTGGTACATAGGTATATTATAATATAATTTGAGAAGTTATTATTTTATTACATAGGTACCTACAATAGTACAATCATAAACAAAGTGATAATTTTAATAACAGAACTCTTTTGTTTGTGTTTAAAAAAAAGACAAATATTTAAAAAAAAATTGAAGTACCTACTTATAATAGCATGTATTTTTGAAATAATAAAATAAAATGTTATTATTTGGTATATGATTGTGATAATTAATATATTTTTTTTTTGCTTCAGAATAATATGAAACAAAAAATATAGGTTAACAGCTTGACATGTAATATATAAAAAAATAAAAAATCGCCATGAATATGTAAAAAAGTAGATATTCATAATAAACATAAACATAAACATAATTACACAAAATTATTTATTACAAAAATTAAAAAATGTATAGGATTACATATAATGAGTGTTTTGATTAAGATGATCACTTTTTATATAAACCACATAATATAGAGGTTTGTATTATATATTTATATGTACATTTTTGTGTCAATTTTATTATTTCTCCAAGCAATAAATTAATGTTTTTAACTGAAAACCGCGTATATAGGCACTAACATGTGTCAATGACCTGAAAAATCAAGAAACGCGTTATGTAAAATTCATATATTTTACACATCATTAATGTCACTGAAATTTATACTTTGGACGTTTTCAAAAAAAAAATAAAGATAAAAAGTAGGTAGGAACATATAAAAAAAAACAATGAAATCTTTACTGCAGGTTCATGTATACCTATTATATAAATTGTACGTTGTCTGAAGAACGAATTTAAAATTTAATGAGTTTACTACTAATAAATAATAATAATAAAAAAAACAATACACAATAAATCAACGTCACAACGGAATTCGTAATATCCACCTTATAGATATAATGTTATTATACCCTAGGTCGTCCAGAAGTCAATTATTATTATGAAACACGGAAGATGATTCTTTCAAATTCAATAAAAAATTAATTCGAATCTAAAATTACTTGCTTCGTCTGCAGTAGGTATACATAATATATTTAAATTGTAACGGTAAAGATACGATTAGCATGGTGACCCCTGTTAAAAAAATAGCTATTCAAAGGAAACCCCACTGTACCTACTATGAACACGGAAAATCTGTATTTAAATTTTGAAACGTGGAAAGGTACTATAAACATAAAAAATTGTAAACGTATCATTTTGTATATTCAAATTAAATCAAAATGTTAAGTGAACAATATTCTGGCTGATATATAGATTAAATAATATTATGGTACCATATAATATTAGTTATCGGTTATTTAATTGATTTAAAACGATTCTTTATAATATTTCCATGGTTCATATAATGTATTATAGCCTGGTTGTATTATTGGCTGTTGACAATTTGTTTGATTTTAAATATAACTATATAGGTACAACTAACCTGTGAACCGAGTACCGATACTTTGTAACTGAAGCACATATTGTTGGTTTACGAAATAATACAACACTTCTCTAGTTGAGGATCAATAAAATATCTTAAATTATATAAACCATTACAGTATAGGTGTTATTTGATAATAAAAAAAAAAGGGGAGAGCGTTAGATTCATTGTAATGCAACACTATCACTGTCGTCGTGTTTTAGTAAATTACATCACACACCATAGTGACGGTTAGACAAGTTTCCGGTTTTACAATCTGCATGATTTAACTATCAAATCGCAATTCACTTGACGCAAATCAATCACTATAATATAATACACCTATCATCACAAATGTGCAGTATGGCAAAAAAAAATATATCGCTTGAGGATTTATGAAATGCATATTATAATATTATTAATTATTATAAACAATAAACTGTTCAAAACATGTAACACTGAAATTGTTTTACAGCCATATGCGCCAGCTTTAAAACCAACCACTATCGTTTTTTCGCATTATTACACAATGTTTCGTAGATTAAATAAATATTTATTCATTATTTATATTTCTATAAATATTTTCAAATATGTCCATGTATTAATGTTGGGTATTTTATTAGACAGTATTACCGCATAAAAGAAAATAAGTAATACAAAGACGAGTAATATAAATAATAAATTAATAAATAATATATAAAGGTACATAATGATTCATCGTCACTCATCAGTCATGACGAATATTGAAACTCATAGAGTCATATTATTATTTATTGTTTTTTAATTTTTTATAGATTTGATTCATTAGAAAGATTAACTAGTTTTAGGATTTTAATGTAACTTTATAAAAAATATTTTAACATTAAATAATGTGGATATTGTGGGGATTCAATAAACCTTTTTACACCTTACAGTAATATTTAGAGTTTATCTTTATGGTTAAATTTACATATTTTTTTTCATAAATTTTTATTGAAATGTGGTGTAAATTAAAACGTCAGATTAATGAACCCCAAAAACATGTAACTTAATAATTGCTGTTTTGCAACCAGAAAACCACAGCCTTGTTTATGATCAAAAATTTCAACTCCCCCCCTCCCCGCCGCGCTAATGAAGGTTAGAGTTAAAATGTGAGGATGGGGTTTGAAATCGGTAAAAGAGCCCTTGAATAAATGAGAGGGCGACGATAAAATTATTAGGTTTTAAACTCAACCAGAAAAATCATACTAAATATATCGACAGAAAAATAAAAGTTCCTCCATGGCATAATAAAATAACAGCTGTGGATAGATACGGTATTTCGTCAAATCAAACCAAAACCGTCGAATGGAAAAGGATAATAATAAGTTTCGTGAAGGTGTTAGGTCGTGGAGGAGGGCTACGTGTAATGGGAACGTGCTAGGTATGTAGTTACCTACTAACCTGCAGTGCGCCTTGTCGGACTTGTTCGACAGCCTGGACAGTATGGGTATGTGCCTGTGCAGGGTGCCGAATATGCCACCAGTTGTGCTGGTGGAGGCCGCCGAACCGCCGGGTAGCACGGTGCCGTTAGGATCCGTCGGTTCTGGCGGCTCGTCCGTGACGGCCAGCTTGACCGCCACCGCGGTGGTCGGCGTCATCGTCGAGCTGATCAGCTGTTCCCATGGCGTCGACATCCGGCAACCGGTGGCCGACCGCGGCCACGAGCATTTACCGCGTACCCGACGCGGCGGGTCCGCCTCCACGCGCGATTCACACTGCACGCGGCGGTCGGGGAGCGCTCGCGCACACGCACAAACTGGCACGCACGCACGTGAACGCACTACACGTTGGTACTTAGACCGCGAACTATATCGTAATAAAAATAATTATAATTATTGTTATTATTATTATTATATATTATTGCAGCCGTGACACCGCACTACGATGACGGACACGACGTCTTCTTCCGGCCGTTCATCGCGACAAAAAATAATAATAATTCATAAAGCAATAATAATAATTATACCTAATAATAAAAAATAAACGGTTTCTTTTTATTATTATTATTGTTTGACGTCGCGAAATTCTAAAACATCACGACCGTGTGTGTGTGTGTGTGTGTGTGTGTGTGAGTGTGATGTGCACATGTACACGCGACGTGACGAACGGATTAACAAGACCGTCGACCCGAGATTAACGTACACTAATAACGCGCGGCGACGGATTCGCGCAGCAGCCGACGGCTAACATCGGCGGCGGCGGCGGCAGCGGCGGCCCCCGTATATGCATGTGCGTGCGAGAGTGTGCGCGCGCCCGCCTGACTGGAAGTGGTCGGGGGGGAAATAGAGCCAGCCCAGCTCGTACGAAATATATTATTATTATAATTATATATTTATATATAGTAAGTATTATATAGGTACCTATATAATATAGTGTGTTTAATACCTATTTAATAATATATATATATACTTTTAATTTTTAATACGTATTATACGAGTACTGTTATGAGTTTATGGCATACAATATAAATTATTATGTTTCATTCTATATTATATTTGTAACGGATATAATATGTGTTACCATTTGTAGAGGAGCCAGGTGGACTATTTAATCGAACTTTGGGAGGACTTAATTATTTTTTAAATAAATCTCACATTGAATAGGCAAACAATCACCAAGTGGCGTATCTGAAAAGTAACCGAGGTAAGAGATGGTGAATTTTTATTATTTTTTCTTTTTGGTGCAACTTTTTTTTTTTATTCAATGTTAATTTGACATACTAAATTTAATATTATATTTATAGATACAATTATAAATAAAATCCTAACTCCAGCGAGGGGAGACGATCTTTCCATAGGCCCCCCTTAAAGTTACATAACAACATGACACGCCACTTATCAATATTTTAAATATTATTGTTATTCTAACCATACATAATAATGTATATATATTGCCTTTTGTTTGTGCAACTAAAAATATATGAGTACCTAGAATGTATATAAGATTCAAATTTGTTTAATACAATTTTTTCTATAATAGATCAATCAACAACTGTAATTTAAAATGTTTACGCTTAAAAAAAAAATTATTATATTTTCTTCAGAAATGTTGTGTTGTGCATTTTGTAACAATAACGACTTCAAATCATATATTATAAAATATTCACAACACGTGTTACATGAATGATATAAATGTACCAAGAAAATAAAAAACTCCTCGTAAACTGCAAAGAACTAAAAAAAATATAGAGGATGTGTCTCATATGTTATATAGATATTACCTAAGCGAATAACTGTATAGTGGTCCAAACAAATACTGAGTATAATATTGGCACGAGGTACCGGAAAATCATTTTTCAGGGAAAACGCGACAAATATAACATAATAATATAGTACTTGCTATTTTCTTTGCTGTAGTATATTAGTAATTTATAAATGGTCTATTATATTTGGTATATGCACATGTCAATGCTCCGAGTATAATAATATGTGTATGTGTGTGTGTGAGAGAGTGCCAAGAGACGCCTCCACCTAACCCGGTATAATAGGTGTGCATCACATTATTACAATAATTCATAACTATATAATACGTCTATTCAGTCAAATTTAGTGACGTACAAAATGGTAACCGATGCGGAAGATCCCAAAACAGCAATTTCTGCAAAGAATCGAGCGCATAAGTTGTATTATTAGTTTATATTACGGAGACACGTTTCGGTTGAAAGTTAGATACTTAGATAATACCTATATTATCACAATAATATGAACTACGACCGTTATCGTTCATCACTATTATTCCATTCTATTATTTTTGTACTGTGTGCAGCCACGGATTATTCCGATTATGTCGATTAAAACATATAATTGAAATGTATTATGTCAAATATTATATTGTAGTGATGCATATTCGAATTCAATAATTCGAGGGCTTAGGTAGTACTCGCCAAATCACTCATCATTCACCGCAATATTAATTAATAATAAATTACAGTCTATAGGTACTCTAGCTATAGTACAGAACTTAATAATATATTAATATGCATATAGCATAGGTACCTACTTTAAGATATAGATGCTTAAAATTGATGTACACTAATATAGTAGAACCTATAATGATTTGCAAAGATGCAGAATACAACCAGAGTATAATTGATATTATTCGTATTGATACACCGCAGCCGATTGTTTTAGTTTTTTTTCGTATTTGAAAACTCGTATTACATTACTTTTAGATTGCCTGATTGCCATAAGTAAATCATCGTGTACCGTTTATGGTTGTTTCGAATACTAAAGAAATTATTCGGTTAAACTAATGATAAGGCAATATAATATATAGGTACCTATGTATACTATATAGGTATGTTATACCTACCATATGTCTGTATTACTATATATTACTATATTTAGGTATAGATAGGTGCGTTGCTGGTTCAAAAAACGTGAATAATAAATAGGTACTGCAAAGAGAAAAATATTATCAATGGCATTTTAGGGTAAAGGCGATGGGAATCATATGTTTTATATATATTGTTGAATTTTTGAAAATTAAATGGGTTGGTTTTCTATGAAAACAAATATTTAACATTATTCGACGGCGTTTCGATAAGGCTATAATGGCTAATCGAAATGTTAAAAATGTCAATGAATAATAATGCATCGTTTGAAAACAATATATTTCTCAAATTTGAAAATATATTAGCACAAACACATAATAAAAGCACCTGTCTATAATATCTTTTATTTTATAATATTATACTCGTAACTAAAACGTTTTTGGTTTTTCTTGACGGGATAAAAAAATAACATTAATAATAATGATGGTTTATTTTGTAAAAGGTGGTAGGTAATAAAGTATACAGAAGGGGGCGGTAACTTCTGTTGCCAAAATACTTGTAACGGCACCGATTATTATGTACCTTGGTACTTGGGTCCATAGACTTATAATTATAGGTCTATGCTTGGGTCATATAATTTGTATAGGTGGTATAGATACAGTCAAGTCTCAATAACTCACATTTTATATTGCCTCTTAGAGTGTTTTTAAATTGTGTTTGAACCTTTGAGGTATCATATAACTCGAAAAATACAAAAGTAAAATTTAGTTTTATTTCCCTTGCGATTTTAATTAATAAGACTCGACTGTGTATAGATTATATCGTTGGATCGCTGATAATAGACAATTGGTATTGGTACCTATACATTATTTTAATTCACATTGTATATTTGCACAATATTGTACGAGTATTGTAAATATCATAATCACGTTTAGTTTGGCGGTTTATACTTGATAAATTGATTTCTAGTTTAGCTCTCACCGATACTATATAAGATGTTGAAACGCTTTACTGTTTTGGTTCTTTTGACCACGGCTGTTCGGTGGATCATCGGCCGGCGTGAAAAGTTTGTGAATTACGTAAACTGGTATATTTAAATAAAACCAATAAATGTTAGTACAAATTGGAACTAAGCCATGAAATTTTACGTTCACCGTATATATATAAAATCTATAATATTTCCACATCGAGTTTATACTTATATAAACATAGCTATAGCCTATTTGGTGCACAAAGGGTGATATTTTTATGCACCTAAAACCGATAATTGTGGATACGAGGAGTGATTTCCTTTTTGATATTTTTAAATATTTACTTACTCTTATGATGTTTATTAATTTTTTATCATATATGTTTATCATTATTTATTATATTATACACTATGTTATAAATTATAATACGGTTGGTGTTGGTAGGTATGTATAATATTATCGCATTTATTATATAATATAAATGCGATAATATTATGTAGATAGGTATATAGTTGTATATTTTGTATCTTTAATTAGAGTGCCTAATTAAAATGATGTTTCAAGGGTGGTTAATACTTTAATAATAGAAAAATATTGGATCTAATCGGTAAAGGTCAGAAGTAAAAAATGCCCCAACACATTTAAAAATAATCTAGGAAAAAAAATTATGGAAAACAGGCATTTTTGATTTTTAAGCAAACTGATTTTTCGAAATAATATATTTGTTTTTTGTCGTAATTTAAAAATATAAACTTAAATTTAAACTTTAAATTTCCACCAAATATTTATGTTAGCATAATTTATACTATACATGATATAATGTTTAAAATATTTTGTGGTACCTGTTTAATATTAATTATAGATGTTTACAATTATTGAATTTTTTTCAATTCACGTATGATTAATTTTTTGTTTTAAAAATCTTAAAAATTAAATACATGGCTTCTTATTATGTATTCATACTTCAATTAAATAATGTAAAAATACGGTCACAATTTTTTTTTAATCATATTAAGTTAAAATTTTTACTATTTTGAAATTCATCAATAGCATTTTATTTTGTAGGTAATAAATGTGTAACATCTTTTTATTTTAACACCTCAAGTTTAAAAATGTAATAAAAGATTCTCCATAAGTTTAATTCCTGAAAATAAAAAAAAAGCTTAGCGTAAAGCCATACATACATTTTTTACTAGCGATTGAAGTTCCTAAAAGTTACGCAAAATTCTTTCTATGTATTATTTTTCCATGGGTTGAACAAAGCAATCGATTCTGTTAAAAGAAAACCAATATTCATTGCATACACAATATATTATTAATTCAGAACAATAACAGACAATTCATTAAACGTAGGTACACAACCTCATAGTTTCTCAATTATATATATATAATATGGAACATTGCATTTATATAAGTTTATTTTTAATTTTGGATTGTCATTTGCTTCAGGGTCTTCTTAACAGAAGAATTCTAATTTTATTTTCTTATAAATAGGTAGGTACAGTTACTTTAGGTTAACAATGAATTTTTTAGACTTACATATATATATATTATCATAATAAGTTCGCAAATTTTAGAATTTAAAGAATTTAAGTTTATAATAATTTTAAAAAAATAATACAACTTTAGGTACTAGTTTTGTAAGTTATAACATAATATAGTTGAGTGTTCTTCAATTCGTTTTGAGTAGTATCTGTATATTATAGTGTGATATTTAAAAATATTATTATTGGAAAATATGAGTATTATAAAAAACAGTCCTTAATAACTATAAGATTTTGATATAAAAATGTGCAGAAGACATGTAAACGGATACTTTTTTCATTCAATAGAAAATCTGTTCCGTCATCGTACATTCTTTAAATGTATTACACTAATTATATAAAATTATAAAAATATATAGATGGATTCGTTTTCTAATAAAATAATAAAGCTTATGTATGATTTTTAGTCAAACAAAAGTTTTTGCTCGGCGTTATAATATGGCAAATGGCAATAACGTTTTGAAATAGACGACCTTTGAACAAATAATAGTAAAATACTCTTTACACCATATACATTTTATTTATGCTACAAATGTAGTATCATTCCCCACTTTTTCGTTTGTAGAAATATAATTTTTTTAATCCACCCCATCTGTAACAGTTGTACTCCAATACCTAAATACTATTACTACATGACAAAATGAACTTTATTACTGTTATTAGGTGGATATAGTTAACAACATTTAATTTTTCGCATTACTAAAAAATTGCGTTTCACATTTCAATCATGACGACAGATTCAAATAATAAACTCAAAAGAGTAGATAGTGCATATCATATAAGTCTGAAAATTGTAAAACATTAAAAAATAAGGTTAACCAAAATGGCATTTTATGAACTATAGAACAGTTAAATTTAAATTTTTAATATTACACAATATTTACAATCCATGCTTGGTGACACGAATTATAGATTTGTCTTATTATAGAACATACAATGATTTTCTTCTTTAGAAAATCATATATTAATTAAAAAATCTGACGAGATAAAAATATAATAATGTAAGTAAAAAATAAATTTATTACATACATAGTTCGGTACATAAATATGACTTTCAATTTAAAGTATTTTGTTGTCAAACTATAATAGTAATAACTAATAAGTATGTTTGTGTAATTTATTGTGTTAAATAATATTTAAAAAAAAATTCTCTTATTTATGCACCTAATACCTATATTACATACACTCAACATAATACATATTACATATACCTAAATAGTTATAGTATATACCTACGGTCGTCGCTCCTTCTACTAATATTTTGATTTGAATCCTTAAATATTTAAAACGATTCGGTCTATCATAAATCATGGTATTATTGTATACCTACATTAAATTTTGTTTATAGTTTTTAAATTTTAAATTAAATTATAAATTATAATATATTTTTTTAAAGTTATAGAAATAGTGAAATACAATACAAATATGTAACAGTAAATTATAGAATCGTAACACAATGATCCGTATTCGGATACATAAATGGAGTACCTAGTCCTACCTATATTTTAATATACGGCTTATGCGAAATAATCCACACAAATTAAATTTTGCATTATAATATAACATATTCAGGTATTCTGATATTGAATAATATATAACTATATAAGTATATTCTTAGTATCTGGTACTTATATAATATGTATCTAAACTGACAATTCTATATCTATATTAGGTACATACCGGTACCTATAAGTTACCTATTAAATTAGGCACTTACCTTCTATATCTTAAAGTAGCCGGTACTAAAATCTCATTATTTACCTATATTTTATTGATATTAACAACAAATATATTGTTTTACGTATATTGTATTCAACAAGTAAGATTCTGAGATGTAGAATTAAGCTATTTGTTTTACTCTGATGAGTTTTTTTTGTCAAACGCACGTTTATTGGGCGAACCGCGAACGGCTCTAAAAAATTCTTACTCAGATTCTAGCGCTTAACCGTGTAAATTATTAATAGGCACCACTACGTATTTCAGATGGGTTTGATTAAATGTTATAACCAGAAACATCATTGTTCATTTTTCAGTTAAGGTATATATTTCACGTGTTTTTGCCAAAATAATCTATTTAAGATACCTACGTAGGTACGTTTACACAAAAGAAAAATGATGTTCTTTATTTGAATACTCGTGTGTTTGTCTGTTGTAAATACTAAATAAAACAGTACTAGGCGACCAGCCAGTATTTTTTTTCTTCTTGTAAAAGTAGATGAAGAACAATAGTAAAAAACATTTAAGGCAAACAATATATAAAAAAAAAAACGTTTTAATAAGTAGTTTTTCTAAGTTTTCTAACATACTGTAAATCATAAATATAATTTTATGATTTCATAAAATATAATATGTTTGTTATTCTTATGTCACATTGTAACAACTTACATGTCTCGACTGTATATAATACATTTTTAAAAATATAACTTTAGAACGAGTTTCATTGAATTTATAATTACTTCGTTTATTATAGATTTACAATTTATAAATTAAAAAGTGAAGAAATATTTAAAATGTGGCAATAACTTTATCCATACTGTAATTTATAATTTATCTATTATTATAATAATATGTATACTGTATAGGTATAAATCCAGTTTTATACTAGACGTACTTGGTACTTATTAAGAGTATTCTTTTGAAACGACTGCCAGTTTTGTTTTAATTACATTTTAGATGTGTGTGCAGAAATAATTTATGCCTGCAATAACATATTTATGTTTATATTATAGTCATATATGTACAATATAGTTAGTTTTGAATGTAATATACTTAGGTATACAAGTTCCTAGTAACCTATTCTACTACTGCTAGAATTTTTAATTGTAAGTAATGCTATCGTAAACCTTTTTTTTTAATTTAGATTAGGTAGTAGGTAATGTATAGTGTATACTGTATAATATTCAAAATGTAGCTGAAATATTGTGCACATTCATAAAATTAAATATAATACAATTTTCACTGATCAACCAAAAATTTAAATAACACCATGTTTAAATTTTTGATCCACCCACTATAGCTTTACAGTCAGTAAATATCAAATACAGTAAATACTCCCTATCAGTGGCGTTTTTGTGCAGTACCCCATCCCTCATAAGTCATTACCTTGGGAATTTGACCTTGGTTTCTTTTATAGTTAGCCTCATATATAATTATAAAATAAGAAAAGAATTATAGTTTAGCATTAAATAAAATAAAAATTAATATTAGGTAGGTGGTACCGTTGACAATATTGTAAAAAGTGGTGTAATGGGAAAAACCAACTCCTTCTGAGTGCTTTTTATTTTGAACAAATTTACGTTAATAATTTTATATTTTAATATATTTTAATCCATAGTAATTTTGATAAAATTTAATTTTTATGAAATTATGTTTAGCCTATAATCTCCATTTATCAAGCCTAGAGTATAATATGGGTGAACCGTGATTTAAAATAATGTACTTTTATTGTGTTAATATTGACATTTTTGAAGCCCAATTATATAACTACTTAATACTTTGAAGTAATGATAGGGCGCTGGGCATAAATTTTTACAAAAATAAGCCCAGGATAATTATTCGGACTTTTTAGTTCTAATTTCTACACAGTGTACTAAAATAGTATTTCCCTTATTGTTTTGAATTAAAATATCTAACATACAACTTTTCAGTTTTCAATTTGCTTCTCTTAATCCCTCACAATTGGTGCATCCTTCTTAAAACCTGTTCTTAAGTTCTTAACTCTCCCTATATTAAGATTCACCTTATCTCAATCTTAAGCTAATGTACTATAGTAAAGTTGCAGCTTGTATTAATATGTTAGACTAAAAACATGGATGGTAAAAAAAAAATTACATATAACATATTATTGCCTATATTGTTTACTCGTTTTGTTAATACGTGATATATATATATCTATATTTTAATTATCTACTAATTAGAGTTATTATTGTTAATATCTATATTATAGGCAAAATATTGATGTGTCATATACTCATAATATGTATGATTGTATGACCATTTTAAAATCCTCTTCTTTATAGATGAGCTCTCAAATACACCCCTGCATGATATATACATATAATAAATAAAATATGCAGCTATAAGTCAATGTTAGGTTAGGCTCCTGAGTCTTGATGTGTTTAGAAATTTGATAATAATAGGCAGACATTTGGTTGATTTTTTTGATTTTTTTGTGTGGAGTGGAGGGGGTATGAAAACCATCATATTATACAAAGTAACTATAGTGGTTCACACCTCGATTACTTTTTACATGAACTGCGGATGTTAAATAAGGGGAGGAGTAGGGATCAAAATTTCCGAAAAAAAACCCGGGTTTTTTCGGAAAAATTGGGAAAATTTCGTTTCATTTAAAATTTCCGGAAAAAATGGTTTTGACGAAAAAACTGGTTTTTTTCCTGAAAAATTGAAAAATTGCATAAAAAAATGGATTTTTTTCTAAGAACTAAAAAAGTAATGTATAGTGGAAACAATCTAATAAATAATGATGGTTGACAATCATATTACATACATATTATAATATATACCATACCTAACTTAAAGGCTGTCGTGGATAATTCTAGAGAATTCTATACTTGATTTATAAATAATTATAATTTGTAATATTAACTACTAAAGTACTAACTATTAAGTATTTACTATGTAGTTATTTCTTATTAGTTATTAATATTATTTAATATTGACCAACTCACTAAGTTTAAAAATATAAAAACTATCAAATAATTACTGTTATAAAATGTATAAACCTATCAGCCAGCTACTATAATACCTTTTTATAGTTATTACAAATATAAATTGACAATAAGTATAAAATTTTTAACATTTAAAAATACAGCTGGTGATTTATTTTTGGGGAAATACCCTCTCCCACATAAATAACAATTTGATATGTATCTACTTTATTTTTAGAACAAATATTAAAATATCCCTATATTTTTAATAGTTTAATTTTAAATTTTAATACAATAATACATTGACAATCGTATTGGCAAATGTGAAATGACAATGACAGGTTTCCTTATCTATTTTTTAAAATGGTCTTTTTTTACATAGATTAGTTTAATTTTTAAGCATAAATACAATTTTTTAATTTTCCACAAATTCGGTTTTTTTTTTTAATTTTCCGGAAACTTCAGTTTTTTTCGGAAATGTATTATTTTAATATTTTCCAACTTTTTCACGTTTTCCGAGGCTCTGGAAAAAAAACGGTTTTTTTCCGAATTTTTTCCCTATTTCCCATTTTGTTCCCTAGGGAGGATTATACTGAAATTCCTAGAGGCTAAGCCGATATGTCTGCCAATTAATTTGATTTTATACCTACTATACGTAACCCGTTTCCCGGGAAAGTCGGTATGGATGATATGTCAATTTTCTCTCCAGTGCAAATAGTGCATTTTATTATACATAAAAGCTGTAGAAACAATAATAAAAACCGTCATCTCCAATGAATACGAGGGTGCGAGGTGCAGCTATATAAATATATAATAATACGAATTATTATTACTGTAATCGCGATTCGTTGACTCCAAAAACCACACACTTTTAAGTTGTGATAAAATACAGGACAAAACCACACACTTTTCATATTTGTATCCAAAATTCACACTCTATACATTATACAGATGTACAGTGGCGCAACTTGATAATAAGGGGCCCATGTGAAAATTTCTAGACCCGGGCCCTTACCTGCTAGCAAGAATTAAACACAGTACAGCACTTGGTTACCAAGTCTTGGTATAAATCGAACGTGGTTTAAAGTACTCTTTAAATTTCCCTAATATCTCCAAGAACAATTTGAAATTTTCACAAAATCGGTCAAGTAGTCTATATAATAGCCACAGCTTACAAATATACATACTCTCATGTTTGTTTTAAGATATAATTTATTTATTCAAGACCATAAGCATGCGACGATTTAATGGATCCTTTTACCTCATCTACCAGAGTATCTAACGGCAAACATTTAAAATACTATCACTCGTATGCATAGTCCGATAAATCAATTATTACATTTAAATGAAAACGTTAAAAATCACGTACCTACGTTTTAACCACTAGGTATATAGTCTATAGGTCATAGAGTAAAGAATATAGGTATATCATAAAACTATACACAAGACCGACTAATGGCGATTGGTGTCTAAAGGCTTAAAACGTGTGATTATTATACATTTATACAGTATCTTATATCTTATCTATTCTGTTATTTGACCTTAAAAATATTGTACGGTATTTTGCTGTACAATGAACCGATAAATTGTGGGATTTTTGTCTACCTACCTTTTTAGGGTCATAATCATAAGTATACAGTTTTCGGATGCAACCTCGCGATTAAAGCATTTTCGGTGAAATCGGTCGCAATAAGTCTTATAGGTAACGATCGGTTACGATTTTAATAACGATTATACCTAATATTCTATTGTTGAACAATTCTTAACCAAATACGCGGTCGCAACTCGAAGACAATAGCCGTGTGTATGTAGGAATAATAGTGGTAAAAAGGCGTGCGTTAAAAAAAAAACAAAATGTAAATCGTAAAGAAAAGTTGTATGATACTTTGTCACAGCCATACTACTATACTACAACTACTATAGGTACTATACGTGCTCACGTCAAAAGTTATAGCTGCGTTGTTTGGCAATGTAGAGACGCGCGTGAAAATCGCCCGACATGATCATTATTGCTCTCTATTTATAAAATTCCCAGTATAACGGCCGTATATACCCACCGTTTGGCCATACGTCCGATTTGACAGCGGATTTGGCAAATAATATTATTTTTATTAATATATAGCAATACTAGTACTTTTACAAAATATATACACTACACATATGTAATATAATAGGTATGTACAATATTATTATGTAATAGGCTATACGTACTGTTGTATTATTTAATATATACATTAGTAAAATAATAAATGCGTATGTGTAGGTACGTCTATACATGGCTACATGACTATATATGGTATATATTGTATTTTATACGAGTATCGTATATACTTAATAGACTGTAGTAGTCATGGGCCATGGCATCAAATTATTTTATCACTGCCTATACTGGCGGATTATGGTTTAAAATAAAGGTTTGAAATATTACACAGGGTGACTATAACCTCCTGCTATTTTTATTTTATTTAATGCATTTATAATACATTTTAAAATAAAGATTTTTTTAAAAAATGTATTGTACCTAAAGAATACATATATTTACTATTTTCAGATTTCTTATACCATTATGAAGTGTCTGCGATGATAAAATTTCTTACTGCCGTCTTAAGCAAAAATGTCGTAAGTCACAAAAAATAAAAAACAAGGTTAAAACAAAAAAAAAATTGTGAAATTCTGTTTATGCAGATGAATATACCGTAGGTATTTCTGAAATATTACTCCAAAAGTACCTATAATATAAACAATAATCAAATAACTAAAACGCCGTAAATCGTGGGTATATAATAAGTAATAACGCCGTAAAATTACCATACAAAGCTTTAACGCCGTAAGTATTGTTGAAGATACTGCATTTTATCTTAAGTCCATAGTACAAATTATAATTGTCAGCATTTTGGATTAGTAACACGGACTGGGTTACCTATCCCAAAGCATGTCGAGTATCGGCACGAGTTATTTATGATAAACTTATTTTATATTTCATTAGCTTTATACGGTGCAGTTTTTGTAAGTTTTCAGATTTATAATAATGTTGAATAGGTACCCCAGACAGCATTTTGTAATGATAATATTATAATAGTATTATAATAATGTTATAATAATATTATTAAACAAAAAATTGCTGTCTGGGTACTGGACTTCAGAAAGTCTTCGATACGCCCAACTGCCCAAGTAAATGCCTATTACCTATTTATGGCTATTATTGTATTATATCAGATTTACGTACATATTATATTCTGTAATAATTATAGGTAAGTAACCTAATATTATGTAACCTAACATATGTAACGTTCGAAAACGTAATATCATTTATTACTTTCAGCGTATCAAGAAAAGTATAGGGATCCTAAGCCACGGGTAAAACCTTTTCAACTAGAAACCTGTACCTACTTATATATTTGCATCGTATACAATGCTGTGTCATGTGTAAGAGGATGTACAATGTACATTAATCTTTACAATTAGACTTTTTGGATTACACATTTTTTCGAGAGTGAAAAAACGCAACGAACATTGTGCAGTAGGTACCTAGCTAGCTATAATATGAAGGTATGTATATAGATTTAGACCTCCCGCCCCCTCAAAATGTCTTCAATATGTCTTATTTTTAACCAAATATCAAAACCTTAATTCAATAAAATTACAATATACATGTTTTGGACCCCATCCGAAATAAAATTCTGGATACGGCCTTGATGTAGATACTATATAGATTCGAACAAGAAAACACGAATTGCATCTATCATATTCTATCAGCTTTATAAGTCTGCAAACGTAGAACATCGTTCAAGAATCGGGGACGCGATTAAATGGACTGCGCATCAAGAGGGAAAACCGCTGAATAAAAGAAAGACAACGACTTAGGTAGTATGAGGTACGAGCGGTACGCGCTGAATATGGAGAGAAGTAGCTTAAAGTAGACAGTAGGCAGTTCTTAAGATAATAATATAATGTCTATGGACGCAACTCGAATAGAGGACGCTATATTGTATACTCTGATATTATTATAAACGTATATAGGTACTTAACCTATATAATATTATGTTCATATTTCATAGCACCAAATAACCAAATGAGCCTCCTGATTGCCACACGTGAATTTAAAATGCTATACGTATACCACGTTTAATTCCAAGTGATAAATTCATGAACATTGCTATTAGTTTCTGTTTGTTCGTAGGTAACTAAATATTTTTAAACACGTATTATATCAACTAGCCTAAAGTTATATACTTAATATATATTTGAATAGTTATATTGTATTATTACAGATACGATTATACGAACTGGAAATCGTTCAAAAATATTAGAAATAACTTATTATGTATATTATGAATCATTAAACATTGTCTAGAAGGCATGACGATATAAAAGGACAATAATTGTCAATTTACACTAGGTATCCGAAAATAATTTTATTTTTTTTTTGTTTGTATTTAATCATAAGAATAATATAAACCATATTTTACAATTACCACATTTTTTACACAACGTTAGGTACCTATCGTACATTTCGATTATGGTTTTTTTTTATGGCTTACAATTCAATGCAATAAATAATAATTAATACTATACTTTATCCTACCCTATAGGCGTGAAGATAATTCGACATACTATAACCTTTACCATTGATTAAAGATTACCTGTTTTTATGTGGGGCGTGTCTAGTTTTTCATTTCTTTGCCGCTCATGGTGCGCCAAAGACCAGACCGTTTTGTAATTTTGATTAAACGTCGTTGTCCGTGCTGGGAAGACAGCTTAATCTTTAATAGGAGGGTACCTAAGGTACCTATATTTATTATAAGTTGGGTTGTAGGAGAGAACCCATACCTATTCATATTCATGATCCCTGCTCGATAATTTGATGCCTAGTTTCTTAAAAAATATGTAGGTTCAGGTAGGAACGGCCTTGTAGAAATCGAACATCCCCCCCAATAAAATCACTGTCATCGACAAATAGGTACCTACGATCCCTATTATGCGATCACGAATTAAGAAATCGGAACGTACTGGCGCTCCGTGGAGTGCAGGGCGTGCGGAATTCTTATAATATGTCGCCAGAGAAAATTAATGGTAAAAAAAGGTCCTTGCCGCCTAAGAGAAATCTAGGTCCGGGAAGTACAAAAAAACCTTTGATAAAAACCACCTATCACTCTCTGGTTGACACATTCGTGTCGTCCCTAAAATTAGTGCATAAGCACCAGCCATCGAGTAACACCGAGTTACCTCTCAAAATATCAATACCGATTTCAACGAGCGACAACTGGACTTCTTATGTTAAGCGAAAATCAGTGCGTTTTTTTATTTCGATTTGTATATTTGAAGTATTACTTTGCGTCACCTAAAACCTAAAACTCTTATAATATAATTCACGAACAACTGCGAATCAGGTAAGGCATTTAATATAATATTTTATATTGATTGCAGTATTACATTATATTATGTGCATTTTACATAAATTATATTGTACGGTGTATTTGATCTAATTCTCGAATACACAATCTTGAGAGCCCTCCGAACACCTGGAGGAAGGTAATAGCTTAATTTTATTATTTCAACATCTGAATTAAATATAACTATCGACAGGAGTCGTAATTATTTTTATTCGTATTTTTAAGTTATTACACAATGATTATAGTTTTCCAGATGTGTAAACTGCATGTTTAATATTTCTTACGATTCCAGTAACTGTGGCCTTGGCTGAGAGCTCATTTTCAAATTTGAAACTCATTAAAAATTATTTAAGAAACTCAATGTCTCAAAATAGACTTAGTAATATGTCTATTCTCAATATAGAAATAAGTAGAACTGATAAAGTAGATAGAGGAAAACATAATTGACAATTTCGCTAATGCTAGAGCTAGAATAAAAATGTGTGTTAAAATTAATAAAAAAAAAAGTTGGTAGGTCGGTGTCGTTCTGCTGTAAAGTAGGTTACATGTGAGTGACTGTAATGAATGCTGTTAAATTCTAATTCAATAATAGAATATCTTTGTTTATGAAAAATGATTCTGAGCGGAAACGGTATGTCAGTATAGGTATAAGACATATTATATACTTTATCTATAGTATTAAAAAAAAAATTGACCTATAATAAGCAGGTAAACTATTAAAATGTCTTTCATTGAGCATTCATTAATGTCCCCACATATACCAAAAGTTCAACCATCACACAATTTTCCAAGTTCAAACATAAACAGCGCCTTCACCATCATTATCATCCAGACTAACTTATGGAATGATGGATCATCGCCATCATCAAAAAAACGCCTGAAGGTGAACTCAAAAAATCCGTGAAATGGATCCGAATCAGAACTATTATTATCTGGATCAGATGAATCAGAGTTTTGGAGACGTTCTGGATCAATAGGATTAAAGTTAGATGTGTCAGTTGAAAATTGTATGAGTGGTACATGTGGAGGATTATGACGCCTCATTCCTCTCTTAAAATCTATGTCTTGGAAGAAAGGATGAATTTTGACTTCATCAGCATTCTTACCCAAGCGGTTTCTTTACAAATGCACAACTTTAGTATAAGATTAGCACCTTTCGGTGATAGATTAATAGATGCTGGTATTTGAAGAGTATTTTCCCAATGTATAACCTGAAAAAAATTAATTAAAATAATCGCAAAATATCACTTCATAGTTTATAAACAATAGTTTATGTACCTTGTATTGAGTCTCCGAGGGGGTGTTGGCAAGAAATGGAGGTGATCCAACCAACATCTCATAAAGAATGACTCCTACACTCCACCAATCACATAACTGTGTATAACCAGTTTGAAGCAATACTTCGGGGGCAATATAGTTTGGTGTCCCAACCAAAGAATGAGCTTCACACCTTTGATGTTCTCGCCGACATCGCCTCTCTAAAGGTTTTAACTGGTGACATCTACACTCTACACCATTTACACCCCACTCTTCACCACCACCCATTAAGTCTTGTTTACAGTTCTCACCTAAAATAGTCATGACTGATTAGAACTTAACTTTTTAAAATCTTTAAATATTTACCATCTTGGTAATATTTTGAATTATGAGTCCATCTAAACCCAGTACACAATCCAAAGTCAGTGAGTTTAATGTGACCATCTCTATCAATCAATATATTATCTGGCTTTATGTCTCGATGGATAAAACCCATTTTATGCACACTTTCTACAGCACAAGTCAATTCAGCAATATAAAACCTATAAACAAATATCATTATTTAGTTAATAAGACGTATAGATTAATCATTATTAATTAAAATGAAACAATTCACCTAGCCAAATGTTTTTCAAATATTCCCAATTTGATTAACAATGACATTAAATCTCCACCTGGTATATAATTCATAACAAAGTATAAATGATCTTTATTTTGAAACGAATAGTATAGTTTAACAACCCACTCATTATCGGCTTCTTCAAGTATATGCCTTTCAGCTTTTACATGGGTAACTTGATTATGCTTAAGTACATGTGCTTTTTTCAATGTTTTCATGGCATATAAATGATTTGTATCTATTTTATTAACTAATGTAACCTCACCAATAAAAGCACCAACTCCAATTGGTTTGATTTTTGTAAACATTGATTTGTCTATTTTTGCTCGTGTAAGACGTATGTGTTTTAATTCTTTTTGAGATAACATTTTTCTCATTAGACACTTTTTTTCATCACTCAAACCTATTTTAGCCATTTCTGTCACGAGCTGAACACGTCGTCTAAACAATTTTTGTTTATCTGACTGGATAACATTTTCTACATGTTGTTCCATAATATTACTATTACACATATTACATATTGACGAAATAAATATATATCGTAAATAATTAAATAAACTAACTTATAGATATTATGTATTTATCACAATTGACTATCACATAGGATAGGGGAGTAAGTTGGGGAGTAAGATAGGGGGTGAAGGTATTCGATGCCTTCCACCAGTTCTAGTGTTCTACCGATCGAAAAAATTTTCTGGTTTGAATGACGTCTAATGGAGATTCTAATGGAGATTCAGCGACAAACTTATTAATCGAACGTGAAACTTAACGGCACAGTGAACAGACTTGAGAGCATTGTCTATATTCTACGCTCGAGGGAGACGTTTTAACTTCTGTTTGAGCCTAGAGGCAACAAAAGAGAACATTTATTTTGTCAGATTATTTTTATTACGCGGACAGTGACACCACTACACCAGTGCGACCATACACGCTGAACAAACAATGTCCCTCAATTGATCTGTTGGCAATGTTGGTCAACTATTTCAGCGGATTCCAAATTATTGAAATCGGGTGGCGATTTTTTTTACTTTCTTTCTTTTTTAATCAAGTAAGTATGGTAATTGAAATGAAAGTCTGAATTTTGAAAACTTCAAGAATTTGTGTTAAATAGGAAAATAATAAAAATAAAACTCAGTAATGATGAGTAGGAGGATAATTTAGCTAAATTTAATATTAAATATTAATGAGAGAGGTTTGATTTCATACCCAAGTGGCAAGCCCTAAGCGGTATAACCACTTGAATGTTGAATCCATAAGAACGTCGACATGAACAGTCCCAAACTTTTTTAAACTTTTCTCCTAAACTATGTTAGCTAGAAGGTTGGTTGATAACTCATTAAAAAGGGATTATCAAGTAGATACTAAATGTGGAATTAAAATTTTTTACAGATTAAAAGAGTTATTTTTTGCTAGATTTTCATTTAGAGAGGTAGATTTCCGAAACTGGAGAACGGATTTTGTTGTTTGGGGTCTTGTTAGATACACATTGGCTAGGAAAAGTGCAGTAAAGATTTTCAGGCACGTTTCTGTTGTCTGGAATAAAAATTCTAATTCACAGCAGTATATTATCAGGTAGGCAATCTACATGCGATAGATCGCGGACCCCGTGCTGTTTGTACGTAACTTTATAATTTAACTCTAAAGTATCAAAGTTATACCAAGTATGTCACTGAACTCCTCCTAAACGGCTGGACTAATTGTGAATGCCGAGCCTGTCGACCAATATTTCCTCCTCGTCCACGAAGACGTGGCATTGTTTTATGTACGTAACTTATATGTGAGTACAATACGCTCAATATTTACGTAATTGCGATACATATAATATCAAAACACAGCGCACAAAAAAATTAAATGCATTTAATGAATACACTGATTTCACGGCAACCAATAATTATTATTATTATAGCTTTAAAACCCATGGAAACCATTTATTAACAAACATTTCCACCGTAAATCTTTAAATACCCGTTTGAGCACATCCCCTGGTTGGACCTAGGGGGATGATTTGTGAATCTAAACCATCCCGGGAGTCACCCAAACGCATACAAAAAAAATTCATCCAATTCGGTCCAACCGTTTATGAGGAGTTCAGACACAACACACGTACAGTAGAATTATATATATAAAGATAGAAATGCGGATGTTTATACTTCATAGATATTTTTTTATTGAAATCATGTAAATAATTTAATTAACCAATCGGGTACCTACCCATCACTAGTATCAATTTTGTTATATTAGATACCTACGTGTAAAATCACCGGCGCAAGCCGCAAGGTGAAGACTGCAATACTGCATTTTAAAAATTAAAAACATAAAATAATGCTGTAGGTAGTAGAAGCTGGAAACTGCAGTAGTTTATTCTAATTTATAATCCAATAATTAATAGTAGGTAGGGAGTAACCGGGAATGTAACTATTAAATTCATCATTGAACTTTGGGATAAATGCCAAACGTATAAATGTAAATTAAATTAAGAATACCTAGGTATAATTAAAAAACATTTTGTGAAAATGTAGTAGGTACCTATTCATAGATTTATGAAACTTTTAGAGTAGGTATATTATTATAATTTAAATACACGATGACAATTTCAAATGTAATTTTTTGAGCAAAAATGACTAACCTACTGTTGTACTAATGCCCAATAATCACGTA
>NC_042494.1:125131817-125132611 GCF_005508785.2 Acyrthosiphon pisum
TTCAATAAAAAAAATCTTGATTGAATTGAAAAAATTAAACAAATCTTGATAGAATATTTTTATTATATAGTTGTTTATTAAATATAGTTTTTTAATTTTATTTATATTTTTAATTAATACAGATTTTTTTATTTACTTTAGATTTTTTTAATCATTTTTCGAAAGTGTGTAATAATAAATTTAAATATAATAACAAATTTATATTTGATAAAAAATTTGTATTTAATGAAAATATCTAAAGAAAATAGAACATATATAAATAGTAATAAAGATATATTCTTAATAAAAAAAATCTTTATATAATAAAAATCTGTTTAATAAAAAAATTATATTTCTAAAAAAATCTAAATAGAAATTTAAAAATTCTATATTTAATCAGATTTTTTATTAAGACTTTTTTATTTCTATTTAGATTTGTTTTATTCAATCAAGGTTTTTTTTATGGAATATGTTTTTTTTATTAAATATACTGATTGATTCTTTTATCAAATAACACTCCTTATTTCAAAAAGTTTAAAATTTTTTGAAAATATTTTTTTACATAGTTTCAAGTCGTTCATAAAACAACATATTTCTTAAAAAATTATATTTTTTATACTTATAATTTTTTAAGTTTTTTACTTTTTTGAATGACAACATAGGGTTTTAATTTTATATTCCAAAGCAGAATATTTTTCTTAGTATTTTGATACTATATGTATATCGAATTTTGGGCAAGTAGCTTACGTGTTATAAATATTCAAAGTTTAGATGAGCGGAGAAATGTACTAACATTTCGAGGGGTAACCCCGTAC
>NC_042494.1:125132711-125135910 GCF_005508785.2 Acyrthosiphon pisum
GAGAGTGCAAGAGACGCCTCCACCTAACCCGGTATAATAGGTGTGCATCACATTATTACAATAATTCATAACTATATAATACGTCTATTCAGTCAAATGTAGTGACGTACAAAATGGTAACCGATGCGGAAGATCCCAAAACAGCAATTTCTGCAAAGAATCGAGCGCATAAGTTGTATTATTAGTTTATATTACGGAGACGTTTCGGTTGAAAGTTAGATACTTAGATAATACCTATATTATCACAATAATATGAACTACGACCGTTATCGTTCATCACTATTATTCCATTCTATTATTTTTATACTGTGTGCAGCCACGGATTATTCCGATTATGTCGATTAAAACATATAATTGAAATGTATTATGTCAAATATTATATTGTAGTGATGCATATTCGAATTCAATAATTCGAGGGCTTAGGTAGTACTCGCTAAATCACTCATCATTCACCCCAATATTAATTAATAATAAATTACAGTCTATAGGTACTCTAGCTATAGTACAGAACTTAATAATATATTAATATGCATATAGCATAGGTACCTACTTTAAGATATAGATGCTTAAAATTGATGTACACTAATATAGTAGAACCTATAATGATTTGCAAAGATGCAGAATACAACCAGAGTATAATTGATATTATTGTATTGATACACCGCAGCCGATTGTTTTAGTTTTTTTTCGTATTTGAAAACTCGTATTACATTAATTTTAGATTGCCTGATTGCCATAAGTAAATCATCGTGTACCGTTTATGGTTGTTTCGAATACTAAAGAAATTATTCGGTTAAACTAATGATAAGGCAATATAATATATAGGTACCTATGTATACTATATACTTAGGTATGTTATACCTACCATATGTCTGTATTACTATATATTACTATATTTAGGTATAGATAGGTGCGTTGCTGGTTCAAAAAACGTGAATAATAAATAGGTACTGCAAAGAGAAAAATATTATCAATGGCATTTTAGGGTAAAGGCGATGGGAATCATATGTTTTATATATATTGTTGAATTTTTGAAAATTAAATGGGTTGGTTTTCTATGAAAACAATATATTTCTCAAATTTGAAAATATATTAGCACAAACACATAATAAAAGCACCTGTCTATAATATCTTTTATTTTATAATATTATACTCGTAACTAAAACGTTTTTGGTTTTTCTTGACGGGATAAAAAAATAACATTAATAATAATGATGGTTTATTTTGTAAAAGGTGGTAGGTAATAAAGTATACAGAAGGGGGCGGTAACTTCTGTTGCCAAAATACTTGTAACGGCACCGATTATTATGTACCTTGGTACTTGGGTCCATAGACTTATAATTATAGGTCTATGCTTGGGTCATATAATTTGTATAGGTGGTATAGATACAGTCAAGTCTCAAAACTCACATTTTATATTGCCTCTTAGAGTGTTTTTAAATTGTGTTTGAGCCTTTGAGGTATCATATAACTCGAAAAATACAAAAGTAAAATTTAGTTTTATTTCCCTTGCGATTTTAATTAATAAGACTCGACTGTGTATAGATTATATCGTTGGATCGCTGATAATAGACAATTGGTATTGGTACCTATACATTATTTTAATTCACATTGTATATTTGCACAATATTGTACGAGTATTGTAAATATCATAATCACGTTTAGTTTGGCGGTTTATACTTGATAAATTGATTTCTAGTTTAGCTCTCACCGATACTATATAAGATGTTGAAACGCTTTACTGTTTTGGTTCTTTTGACCACGGCTGTTCGGTGGATCATCGGCCGGCGTGAAAAGTTTGTGAATTACGTAAACTGGTATATTTAAATAAAACCAATAAATGTTAGTACAAATTGGAACTAAGCCATGAAATTTTACGTTCACCGTATATATATAAAATCTATAATATTTCCACATCGAGTTTATACTTATATAAACATAGCTATAGCCTATTTGGTGCACAAAGGGTGATATTTTTATGCACCTAAAACCGATAATTGTGGATACGAGGAGTGATTTCCTTTTTGATATTTTTAAATATTTACTTACTCTTATGATGTTTATTAATTTTTTATCATATATGTTTATCATTATTTATTATATTATACACTATGTTATAAATTATAATACGGTTGGTGTTGGTAGGTATGTATAATATTATCGCATTTATTATATAATATAAATGCGATAATATTATGTAGATAGGTATATAGTTGTATATTTTGTATCTTTAATTAGAGTGCCTAATTAAAATGATGTTTCAAGGGTGGTTAATACTTTAATAATAGAAAAATATTGGATCTAATCGGTAAAGGTCAGAAGTAAAAAATGCCCCAACACATTTAAAAATAATCTAGGAAAAAAAATTATGGAAAACAGGCATTTTTGATTTTTAAGCAAACTGATTTTTCGAAATAATATATTTGTTTTTTGTCGTAATTTAAAAATATAAACTTAAATTTAAACTTTAAATTTCCACCAAATATTTATGTTAGCATAATTTATACTATACATGATATAATGTTTAAAATATTTTGTGGTACCTGTTTAATATTAATTATAGATGTTTACAATTATTGAATTTTTTTCAATTCACGTATGATTAATTTTTTGTTTTAAAAATCTTAAAAATTAAATACATGGCTTCTTATTATGTATTCATACTTCAATTAAATAATGTAAAAATACGGTCACAATTTTTTTTTAATCATATTAAGTTAAAATTTTTACTATTTTGAAATTCATCAATAGCATTGTATTTTGTAGGTAATAAATGTGTAACATCTTTTTATTTTAACACCTCAAGTTTAAAAATGTAATAAAAGATTCTCCATAAGTTTAATTCTTGAAAATAAAAAAAAGCTTAGCGTAAAGCCATACATACATTTTTTACTAGCGATTGAAGTTCCTAAAAGTTACGCAAAATTCTTTCTATGTATTATTTTTCCATGGGTTGAACAAAGCAATCGATTCTGTTAAAAGAAAACCAATATTCATTGCATACACAATATATTATTAATTCAGAACAATAACAGACAATTCATTAAACGTAGGTACACAACCTCATAGTTTCTCAATTATATATATATGGAACATTGCATTTATATAAGTTTATTTTTAATTTTGGATTGTCATTTGCTTCAGGGTCTTCTTAATCAGAAGAATTCTAATTTTATTTTCTTATATAATAGGTAGGTAC
>NC_042494.1:125136010-125146069 GCF_005508785.2 Acyrthosiphon pisum
TTATGTAGTTACGATCTCTTCGTGTTTCTTTCTTCAAAACTTGTATGTCAGATTCCAGACGTTAAACGATTTTTGGAAATGTCTTCCTGCCGACTTGGTTGACGTCCCCGGCCAACCCCGGCCCCGGCCCCGTCCCCGGCCTCGACGCACGTCGAAATAATGGATCTGATGGAAAACACGCGGCTGTTACACTCCGAACTCTGTGACCTGTTAAAAATGTTTACTCTTGGTTACGGTCCTATGCTTTTGGGTTTCTTCACATCCAGCTATATCAGTCTGCTTCTCAGTTTTTACTTTATTCTCAACAAGGAAACTTTCTTCGGCCCAACCGCAAAAATCTGGGATCTAACATTTCCGCTGATGGTCCACGTACAAACTATCACGTTTTTGATGTCTATTATCGTTTTTGTTTCATTCATAAACGAGAAGGTAGGTATCGCAAAGTGTTATTCATCTCATTTGCATAATTTTTGTTAACCACTAGGCCTTTATTTATATTCAAATATTTATGTTTTACCTATAAGTACTTGAGTATCATAATATTTTAAAACACTATTACTACTTACGTATATTTTCTAAAGTGAACCCATCGAATTACAAGATAAGTTAAAATATTATACACTCATGATAATATTATGCATGTTAAATTGTTATTTATTAATTTGTATTCGAATTTCTTAATTTTAATGAATTGTTAAGCAGGTGTACCCATATATTATTATTTATATTATTTTTTAGTAAAATACTATGACACGATATTTATATAATAATATATAGATTATATGTATAGGGTCAATGCAGTGAATTTCGTCCTATTTTAGATTCCGAGTGGAACGATGAATTTATCTATTGATTTTACAAAGATGTGTGTTTTTTTGTTATTTTTATTTTTTTTTTGTGCCTTTTAGGACAGTAAAAGTGCTTCGATTTTCTTCAACAGTATCTTCTTTGATAGGAAAGTGAATCTAGTTGGTACTTTGGTTGGTCAAAAGTAAAATTTTTCCAGTAGTTTTCAAAAGCGCCGCACAGTGGTTTAAAATCAAAAAAAGCTGGCCGAAAGTCTATTTTTTTATTTATTTTTTTTTTTTAATTAAAGGGTAGAAATATTTAAGTTTATTAGTTGGTAAATTGTGTTTTGCAAACAAATTTCGAAATAAAAAAATTTTTACTGTTAAAATTACTATTTTAATTTGAAAAAGTACCATAATGTAAACATTTTCGAATAGTTATCCCCGTTTGTAAATCATTAATAAGTAAATTCTAATGTTATGAATCACCAAATAGTTGTTAAATATTTAATAGCATATTTGTTAAAGACTTGTATAAATGTGTTATTTCCAATAGTGGTTTTATATTTTATGTTAAATTTGACGTTTAATAACGGTATCGGTAATAACAACCATTATAATAAAGGAAAAAAGTGATTAAAATACACTTATCCCCTGTGTTCCCCATCCATTGTCACATTTTATAGATAGTAACTCTCTCCACTTTAATATAGTGCACAACTTTTCTGCCCGTATCTGCCCCCTCCTTAGTTACGACTCAAAAAGTAATATATTGTACGCCAATTTTAGTCATAGTTTTATCGTTTATGTGCAGTAACAGTGTTTGCGTCGTTGTTGTACTTATAATTTTCTAATACTTCAATCACTATTATGGCAGCTACAAAAATAATTTTAAAGAAAGATATTTATAATATCATTCATTGAAATATTGGTGCTAATTCTAATGACGATAAAAAGAAAATAGCCCTAAATTATGTGTGTTCGCGCTTACAAATCGACAAAAATAACACGTGTCTAGATATTCAAGAAGCAGTTAACGCTATTAAAATATGTCTTCAAACAAAGTTTTTTAACAAGTAAGATTTAATTTGTTATATAAAATTTCAGCTAGTATTACTATAATTAGAATGTAATGTTTATGGTATTAGATTTTTTGATAAATGGTCGCAATCAAATAAAACAAATGATCGCTTTATGGACAAAAATTCCGAGTGGCTCAATACTGAAATTCATTTTCCAGCCATTGCGTACAAATTTATTGCTAGTACATAGCAATACCGGTCGACCACCGGTTGATTTCGAACTATGCAGTGACAGAACTAAAAGAACAAAAACTGAACATCTTCGTTCATGTTTTAGTACATCACAATTGATGTTTAGTGCAGCAATGAACCAAAGAAAAGATGGGAATGAAGACAATGCAAAAATTATAATGAAAATATCGAATACTACCACCACTAGGCGTAAAAAAATACGCCATGCCTGGCAAACACATAAACGTCAACAGGAGCCCACACAAATGACGACAGATGAGCTCTTGGATTGATAATTTCTGCATCATTATCAGTGCACCAGTACAAACTTCTTCGAAAGCAAGCATTAAAACTCAACCATGACATTTATTCTGCATATAATAAAGTGTTAGCTGCAAAAAAACGATTCTTATCCTGATGAAATCTCAATTACAGAAGAAATATGTGAGGTAAAATTACAAGCCTTACTTGATCATACCGTTAAGAGACTACTTATAAATATTTCTAATGAATTGAAGACTGGCAATTATATTTTGAAATGTAAATGGGGATTTGACGGTAGCTCTGGATTTTCAGAGTATAAACAAACTACGTTAGGTGGTTCAAGTGATAGTAGTTTGTTTGTGACTTCAATGTTGCCAATATGTTTAGCCAATGAAGTTGATAACCATGTTATATGGCAAAACCCTGCGTGTTCTTCAACTAGATATTGTAGACCAATTCGACTGCAATATGCTAAGGAAACTACTGAATTGTCACTAAACGAGAAAATGTATATAAGTCAGCAAATTAGTCAACTCACTCCTTATATACACGATAAAGGTGCAGTTAAGTTTTCGATGAACTTTACCATGATTGATGGTAAGGTATGTAATGCAGTGACAGAGACTTCTTCGATGACTTGTTATATTTGCAACTTAAAAATTTCACAATTGAATAATTTGGAACAAATGAAAAATGTAGTTGTAGATCGATCAAATTATAGGTAATTATACAAAGTCAATTTAAAAGTTATTGTTTAATATTTTATTATTTTATTATTTTACAGATTTGGATTATCGACATTGCATGCATACATAAGATGTTTTGAATGTCTGCTTCACGTGTCGTATAGATTAGACTTTAAACAGTGGAAGGTTATTAATAAAATAAAATAAATTTCATAAATACGTATTCAATTATTATTATTGTATTTTTGTAGGTTAATAAAAAGAATGGCACTGATCAATTGTTGGAAAAACGGAAAAAACAGATTCAAAATGATTTCAAAAAAAAATTAGGATTGTTTGTCGACTTCCCCAAGCCAGGTTTTGGGAGTAGCAATGATGGAAACACTGCTAGAAGGTTTTTCAAGGACTACAAAACATCAGCTGAAATTACCGGTATTGACGAAACACTAATTATTCGTTTCGGGGTCATTCTCCAGTGCTTATCAAGTGGACAACAATTGCACGTAAAAAGATTCGAAGACTATTGTTGGAGTACTGCTCAATTATATGTACATTTATATAAATGGTTTTATATGCCTCCCAGTGTGCATAAAATATTAATCCATGGACCATCCGTAGTAGCTTCATTTGCATTACCTATTGGCCAGTTAAGTGAAGAAGCCCAAGAATCTAGGAACAAAGATATAAAAAAATATAGAGAACATTTTACGAGAAAATCGTCTCGAATAGAAACAAATAGAGATCTATTTAATAGGTTGTTGTTATCGTCAGATCCGAAGATAAGTGAACTTCACACAGTGAAAAGAAGAATGAGGCACTTTCCCGATAATGTAAAAGAATTATTTGAAGAAGTAAACAGTCCAGATAGTACTTCAGATGAAGACGAGGAAGAAGAGACTTTCTAAATGGGCAATTAAAATATTATTTTTATACACAAATCAAAAATTGTAAAAATTATAATTTTTTTTTAATAATTAATTTAATCTTATAATATATGTATAAATAAAAAAATGTAATAATAAAAGTATAGTAAGTTGTTCTACAAAATTATTTTTTTAATAATAAATATAAAATTATATCAAATTTGGGTTCTCGAACCTCAATAACATATATATCGATATGCCACACTATCAATTACATTAAATGAAAAAAAACCCTTAACCCCCCCCCCCCCCCCAAAAGGGGTGTATTATAAAGCTGATAACAGATTTGAGTTATAGGACCTTTACAAATCACGATTCAATACTTTTTGATTTGTTATGGTATACAATTTAGGAATAATTAATTTCGGCCAGCGTTTTTCGATTTTAAAACATTGTGCGCCGTGAAAAACAAAAGAAAATTAATTAAGGAAAAACGGGAATTTTTACGCAAAATCTGTTTTCGAGAAAATTGATATTGGTTTTTGGTGTGACATTAAAACAAATGACCGTAGATGCATAAAACTTTCACTAGTAGTTTATATTTCCATTTTATATATATGATAGGTACAATTTTAAAAATATTTTTATTTCTTTTGAACTGTTTAGGGTTATTTTCAATTTCCAATTTTATTAGTTTTTTTTTCTATGAATGTCAATAAAACTTTATTTGTTAAGTAAAAATACTTGAAAATTTAACACAAGACTCCTACTATATTGTTACAATGGCATTTGAAAAATATTAAAAATCCTTAGACACGAAAAATCACGAAAATGAGCAAATTATTTTGAGTTAAGGATTCGTAAAAATTTTTCTTTTTAAATCTAAGATTTGAAAATATAATACAAGATTTCTCATAATATTGTCTACCTTTATCAAAAAAAAAAAAAATGTCTACAAGAAAGTCAAATTAAATTGTTATGAGTGTTTGACATTCATATTTTTACAACGTTTGATATTCGCTTTATTTCTCATTTGCTGATTTTCTTATTTGATTGTAATTAAAAAATGAATGACTGTAGATATTTAAAAATTTCACTGAATGTTAATATTTTTATTTTCTATGCACCATTAAATTTTAAAAATATTTTGACTCTTTTTGAGCTTTTACGGACATTCCCAGTTTCCAATTTGTTTAGTTTTTTTTCTATAATATATGGGCACAAACTACGTAATAATGTAATATAATATTTTCTTTTTCTATTCAATTTTTGTTTCCTGACTTCAAAATAATAGAATACGTCTGAATTTTTTTTTTTTTTTTAAATGTGTTGGGTTTCTTCACTGATTGGCTTCCCTCCTCATATTATTCAAAGTTGAATATAAATAAATTATCAAATTTGCTAATTGTGTTATTCTAACACAGATTGTAAATGTTCTTAGTATAAGACATGTGATATTTTTTCGAGGACGCAATTTACCTATTCCGTAGGTACCTATATATAAAAATCATAGTCTATTTCCACTATATTCATAAAATACCTAATAAATAATAATTAATAAATAATCGTGTAGATACACTAAAGGAACTTAACATTTCCCTTTAAGTAAACATCTATATACTTACAATTACAATATTCTGAAAATGGAAATTATTATGTTTCAATAATATTATGTTAACATAACAACTAATTATCTACATGAGGTAGGTATAAAATAAAGAAAAAAATTAACCGAAATTTGATATAAATTAACTCTTAACACGGTAATAATAATTATACAACGTTAAATTAAATCTTTTATAATACCAAATTAAACATGATATTATAGTTATAATATAGCGTATGGACAATCACATTAAAAAAAAAATGTTTTTTCAAATTGTTTTACAGAGAATGGAGATGGTATCATACCTACGGTTATACCGTATTTCAAATTTACACTTAGACAAAAAAAGACAGGTAACATATATTTAGATTTGCTATTAATATAATAGTATTTATTTTACTACCCATGATTTCTTTATTTTGTAATCATATTAATGATTTATTATTCAGATCAAAATGTTTATGAATCAAATCTTTATATGCGATTCAGACCGAATTTCAGGATTTGGATTTTTCAATATCAATTTAAATCTTGTCACAACGGTAAGTACCTACCTATAAACATTCGTCTTTTTTGTATACCAATCATAATTCATAATATAATTGTTTACGGCAGTAAAGTCTTAAAGTCTTAAAGTCTTTAAGTTAATTTTTAAGGTTTTATTATTAGTTATTATTTCATCGTATTCTGCCCTCCTATAAGCCAAAAGACAGTAAGTAACAATGTAGTAGTTTTAAGAAAAATAACTTTTTCTGAATCACCTTGTTATTTTTATCATATTATAAAAATAAAATAATAAATTAATGATTCTTAAATACATTTTCGTGTAAAATCAATAACGCTCATGGATAAACTCTAAGATACCTCTCAACACCTCAAAACGCATATAAGTACTTTTAGCTTAGTGGTGTGAGACATTGATATTATTGCTTACAGAGGGAAAATATTAATGTAAAAAGTACACTAAGTAGTTTACTAAGTTTTAATTTTTTCTGTATTTTTATATTATATTAGCTAATAAATTTGGTTACATAACCATTTATTGTTATTTAGTTATTGTTTAGTTGATTTATTTATTTTATATAAATAGTATTTTTTCTCGTATTAATTTTCTGAATACTCGAAGTTTTTCTGGACGTCTTATCGATATTATAGTATCGGTAAGAATATTTTTAAAAGCTTCTAACCATTTGTATATATTTGGGTGAGGAGAATCAAAAAAAACTACAACATTTCGAATAAAAGATTTGCAGCATTGGTGATTTTTTGCGAGCTTGAACTTCTTACTGCTCACAACTTCGGAGCAAATAATTATTCTTCATGTATATATATAATATATATATATTCACTAAATAACTATAACAATATAATATTAAATAAAAAATATGACCAGATCACATCGATATAATGTAAGTACTGAATGATAGAAAATTCTGGTTCCCTACTCACCGGTTACCTATATAGTCATAATTTGCAGTAATATAGATAGTTATAGTCATAAAAATATAATAATTTAAATATGAATATTGTAGGCACCTACAATATTGGTTTAAAATTTAAAATCGTTTATACATATATTCCATTATAGTTCCATATAGTTAGTTTATTTGTTAATAAACGAGAGTACTGATAAACCAAATTGGCTTCTCGTTCTCAATCATATAAATCTCAAATAATACTGCATAAATCATCTAAAAAAAATAGATGATTATTTAGCTAGGAAAAAAGCTTGTAAATTATAATTTATAAATAAAGTGATACATTATTCATTATTTATTGCTATATATACCTAATATATATCTATCGTGAAATGACCGGCCAACGTCATATGAAAGTATAATATACCAAAAATGATGAAGAAATACATTTTAAAGATTGAATATAACTTTCTTATTTTTTTAGTTATAGGCAATTAACTTTTTTTTTTTATCAAAACCATGCGTATCACGAATTTGTTTATATATCTTCAAAACTTTTCAACATTTTGACGTAAGTTTATTTTTATTTTAAAGCTTTTTAATTGTCCTATCAACTGACATACGCAATTAATCCAGAAATGTGCTAATTATTTTTATTAAATTAAAAACAGAGAAAAAAGTTGGCAAAAATTAGTATTTTTAAAAGGAAATTGTGCATTATTCCAAATAATTTATTATTAACTAAGAGTTTTTGTTTTTTGTATTATGACAACTAAAATTTACCGAATGGTTTAAAATTAAACGATTGACGACCAATTAACCGACTCAATCCTAGGAAAACTAAGTTGTGACAATTAACAGGAATATATTATGAAAACCAAACTTTGATGGTATTCTAGGTATTATTGATTATTCAGTAGAATTCGGTATAATTCAATAGAATAATACAAAAAACAAAAAACCCATACTAAGTAATAAATTATTTGGAATAATACACGTTTTTCTTTAAAAAATCCTAATTTTTTCCAACTTTTTCTACTTTTTTAATTTAATAAAAATAATTAGCGCATTTCTAATTCAATTGCGAACATCGGAGTGTTGATAGGACAATTAAATAGCTTTAAAATAAAAAAAAATCACATCAAAATGTTGAAAACTTTTGAAGATACATAAATAAATGCTTAATATGTATGGTTTTATAAAAAAAAGTTAATTTTCCACAACTTAAAAAATAAAAAAAGTTAGACTCAATAATCTTGAAAGGGTATTTCTTCATCAGTTTTGGTATAATTTCATATGACGTCAGCTGGTCACTACACCCCAGAACACATTATATACATTAATTTTTTTTTCGTACAGGGGCCTCATTTAAAACTTAGGTCCTTGGGCCTCTAAATGTTTTAATCCGGGCTTGACTATGGTCCCTAGGTTTTCCGTACACCTACGATCATTATAATATACTCTATATTAGAGTAAAAGTGTGATACTTTGAGAATCACTGATATAATCATTACATTTTAATCCGTTAAATTACAAATAGGTATGTCTTAAAAATT
Organism: Acyrthosiphon pisum; assembly: GCF_005508785.2. Lineage (NCBI taxonomy): Eukaryota > Metazoa > Arthropoda > Insecta > Hemiptera > Aphididae > Acyrthosiphon > Acyrthosiphon pisum. Next base: position 125,144,445 of record NC_042494.1, read on the forward strand.
GTGTTTTGTATTTATTATAGGTCTGTAGTATTAGGTCCTAGTCTGTTTAAGTACCTACTTAGTTTTTATTGTTTTTTTTTTTTTTTTTGTTCACAGATTTTGGTATTGTTGATTAGTGGAATAATCACATTATTGCAGATAAAAGATCACCCAATGCTATTGAAATTCAACAATGACACTAAATCCTTCTTGAAAAAAATTTATACCACAAACTACAATTAAGTTCATGTTACCTATATAATATTAGGCACCTATTTATTTCGAATGCGAGCATTAAAATATTGAATTAAAATTTTATAATTACAAAGTTGAATATTGAATAACATAATATTATTAGTCCTGTACATTAACAATTTTTGTCTCTTATGAAGGGGGAGAAAAATTATAAACATTGTAATTTATGATAATATAATATGAAATATAATATCTTGAAACATGAGTTCTAATTAATAATTGAAACGCGAAAAAATAAGAGACGTGTTATACTAAAATATTTTGTTACTAATAATATTTCAATCAAGGTAATTAATTTCGGTATATATAGGTACCTACTTTAATATAAGTAGGTAGGTACTCATTTTCTCAGAAATTATTATTTTTATAAAGATTGTTATGTAATTACTACTTAGAATAGCCCGAGTTCATCATGGTTTTGTAAAACGTTTTCAAATTTTTATACTCAATCATGATCGACCTAAGCCTAATTGTAATTTATTATTAAATGTATTTATCCAGTCTGGTATGTTTGATAATGGTCGTTTAAATAGTGAGATAACGCTTATGGCTTCAAATTGGTTTGAGTGAAATTTGAATGTTGTATTTTATTTTTGTTTCGTCGTATAGTGAAATATAAAAAAAAGTTAAAAGTGAAAAGCTAATCAAATTATAGATTAAATCAGTAAGTTACAAGTTAATTTACAATTTTTGTTAAGTTTTTATTATGTTAAAATAGTTAATTTGTTTAAACAACTCTAGCGTAGGTACTTAATTTTTTCGAAACCAAAACTAAACTGTATAGACTATAGTCGTGTTTATAATAAATTAATACCTACAGTATTTCCATATTAGTTAGATTGAAAAAATATAAATTTTTAACTTGAAACAGTTCACGGTTAATATTTTTTGACATGAAAACGAAATAAACTGAAATAGTAAAATGAAAATAAGATTAAAAACAAAATAAATTAACTTAACTTACCTACTTCTTAAAATTAAAAATGTATTTATATTTATATTATTTATAAAATTAATTCGTTTATTTCTCGTTAATTCAAAAGTAACAGGTTAAGTTAAAAAATTATAAAAATGGCGAATATAATATATTATTGTCATAGGTACACACATATTATTATTAGGTATACTCACGCGTGCCCACACACAATGAAAACATCATCGCCTGGAGCGTAAACAATGTATACAATATACATACATAACATATAATAAAAGTCTTTTTAAACAGGCATTTTTTCAGGCGTCAAAACAAATAATATTATATAATAGAAGGCCAATAATTATGGGCTTCACGCTACGTACGTTACGCCAGCCCCCCCCCCCCCCCAAAGGAAAATCTATAAACAAACTATACAGATATTTAGCACGTAATTCGCACGAATTCGTACGCCTAT
>NC_042494.1:125146119-125148905 GCF_005508785.2 Acyrthosiphon pisum
ATATAATACGTGATGCCCAACAATCAGGAAACAAAAGAAAATGACAATTATATATTACTATAGGGGATGCGTTTTCATTAATTAATTATGTTTTTACTATTTTAAACTACATAAAAATTTCACTGAATCCTTATATTTTTATTTTCTATACACCATAAAACTTTGAAAATATTTTGACTCGTTTTGAGTTGTTTATAGGCATTTTCAGTTTTAAATTTTTTTAGTTTTTTTTTCTATAATTTATCAATATTTAAGAAATAATATAGAATATTATAATATAAATTTTAAAATATTGAAAATATTCAACACATTACTAGTAAAATTAGTTATATAAAAATAGCTGATCCCGTGCACTTCGTTACCCGTTAAATGTACAAACTGTATATGACTCAAACTTTGTTCAATGCGTTATTTAATATTCGGTGTGTGATGTTCTAGATTTATCTTAACTTTTCTGTTGCCCAGGATAAAAATTCTGCTTCACAGCAGTACATTATCAGGTAGGCAATCTACCTGCGGTAGATCGCGGACCCCGTGCTATTTGTACGTAAGTGTATAATTTAACACGTGTCGCCAGCCCCCCCGGTGGTCCAAATTAACATTTTCGCAATTTTTCTTCTGCAGATATATAGCACGTAATTCGCACTTATTCGCACGCCTGGTTTTGATAATTCGCACGATCTTCCTTCCCCTCAAAAAAAAAATAATTCACCTTATAGTAAAAATACAATTTTGTTTTTATTTATTATTATTATTATCTAAACTGAAGAAAATTTATTTTAGATAAAAAAAAACATCGATTGAATATAACAAATCTAAAAAGAAACTTAATAAAAAAATTTGATTGAATGAAAAATATTAAACAAATCTAGATTGAAATTTTTTTATTAAACAAAAATGTTTAACCAATATAGAATTTTTTATTATATTTACATTTTTATTAGGTAAAAAACAGCTTTTTTAAATTTAATTTGGTATTTTTACAATAGTTTTTTTTATTCTACTTGTCTTTTTTTTATTGAAATACAAATTATGAAAAAATCTTAATTCAATAAAAAATCAATATTCAATAAACAAATCTTGATAGAATATTTTTTATTATATAGTTGTTTATTAAATATAGTTTTTTTATTTTATTTACATTTTTAATTAATACAGATTTTCTTATTTACTTTAGATTTTTTCAATAATTTTTCCAAAGTTTGTGTAATAATAAATTTAAATAATATAATAACAAATTTATATTTGATAAAAAATCTGTATTTAATTAAAATATCTAAAGAAAATAGAACATATATAAATAGTAATAAAGATATATTCTTAATAAAAAAAATCTTTATATAATAAAAATCTGTTTAATAAAAAAATTATATTTCTAAAAAAATCTAAATAGAAATTTAAAAATTCTATATTTAATCAGATTTTTTATTAAGACTTTTTTATTTCTATTTAGATTTGTTTTATTCAATCAAGGTTTTTTTTATGGAATATGTTTTTTTGATTAAATATACTGGGTGATTCTTTCATCAAATAACACTCCTTATTTCAAAAAGTGTAAAATTTTTTGAAAATATTTTTTTACATAGTTTCAAGTCGCTCATAAAACAACATATTTCTTAAAAAATTATATTTTTTATACTTATAATTTTTTAAGTTTTTTACTTTTTTGAATGACAACGTAGGGTTTTAATTTTATATTCCAAAGCAGAATATTTTTCTTAGTATTTTGATACATATAAATCGAATTTTGGGCAAGTAGCTTACGAGTTATAAATATTCAAAGTTTAGATGAGCGGAGAAGTGGACTAACATTTCGAGGGGTAACCCCGTACCACTCCGCTCCGTTCATCAACATAATTTTTTAAGAAAAATGTTGTTTTATATGCGACTTGAAACTATGAAAAAAAATATTTTCAAAAAAATTTACACTTTTTGAAATAATGAGTGTTGTTTGATAAAAGAATCACCCGGTAGATATTTTATCAAATATAATTTTTTTATTATATTTAATTTTTTTTACTAAACATTTTTTTATTTAATTTAGTTTTTTCAATTGTTTTTTATTCTAAATTGTTTTTTTTGTATTGAAATACAAATTATGAAAAATATCAATTCAAAAAAATCTTGATTGAATTAAAAAAATTAAACAAATCTTGATGGAATATTTTTTATTATATAGTTTTTTATTTTATATACATTTTTTAATTAATACAGATGTTTTTTTAATTTAATTTAAATATTCAATTATTTTTTTTTACTAAACATTTTTTTATTTAATTTAGTTTTTTTAATTGTTTTTTATTCTAAATTGTTTTTTTGTATTGAAATACAAATTATGAAAAAATATCAATTGAAGAAAAAATTTATATTTGATAAAAAGAACCTTGATTGAATATAACAAATCGAAATAGATATAAAAAAAAAATTATTGAATATTTAAATTAAATTAAAAAAAAATCTGATTAAATATAGAATTTTTTAATTTCTATTTAGATTTTTTTGGAAATATAATTTTTTTATTAAACAGATTTTTATTATATAAAGATTTTTTTATTAAGAATATATCTTTATTACTATTTATATATGTTCTATTTTCTTTAGATATTTTAATTAAATACAGATTTTTTATCAAATATAAATTTGTTATTATATTTAAATTTATTATTACACAAACTTTGGAAAAATTATTGAAAAAATCTAAAGTAAATAAGAAAATCTGTATTAATTAAAAATGTAAATAAAATAAAGAAACTATATTTAATAAACAACTATATAATAAAAAATAT
>NC_042494.1:125149283-125151055 GCF_005508785.2 Acyrthosiphon pisum
AGTAGATGGGATGACAATATAATCGGTTATTGAAGCATTTGTAATGTAGTTTCGACTTTCGTTAATTCCATGACTGTAAATATTTTTGGATTAGAGTGGAGGGATTTATTTAAGACATAGAATGGAGATTTTGAAATGGTACGAAAAAATTTAAGAATAAAAATTATAACATATATATTGTCAATGTAAAACCAATTAAAAAGAACACCGCTATGGCAATTTTAAACAGTTGTATACTGATTATTTGTTATATTTTTAATTGTTTTAATTTCGTTAACCAATTTAATTTCTGGAGAAGTAGATGCTAGAATACAGATTAACAAGTAACAATAACTACTGGCATGTAAATTAAATCAATAATTTAGAGATTAGAAGTTGGTACTAATACTATAATTATTTACAATTACAAAGGCCCTCCTCTACCATCGGTTGGGACAGCATAATGAAATAAAAAAATTAAGTAATAAGAATTATTTAAGTTTACACTTTACACTTTACAATGAAAAACTCAAAATAGTAAAAAGATCATTCTATAAAGCATTCTTTATTTTATAATAAAAATCATTATATAGATTCTCAGCTTTTCAACATATTATTATTGTAGTAATTTATTTAAGTTTTATAAGTTAGATTAGGGATTTGCGGGTACTTGACAATTTTCAAGTAATTGAATTTTGACCTACACAACTCGAAAAAACTAATATTCGACTTGACATAAAAATACAATACCAAATTAACTCTACAAAATATAGTTTATCTGTATATATAAAAAGGCTTGTCCTGGGTGATTCATCATCGTCTAGCCGGAACTGCTGAAGCTATGGATATGAAATTTTCAGTAAATGTACTTATTACAATGTATAGGCGCACTAAGAAAGGATTTTTCGAAAATCGCATTTTAAAGAGGTGCTCAAACAGGGATCTCGAGATTCACGATAGAAATTGGAAATTTTATTTTTATTTATTTTTTAAATAGTTGCCATTGGTTACAGTCTACAGTAGAAATTAGTATTTATTTGTTATTGGTTTCCATTGGTTATTTGGGCAGATCAAGCTAGCACCAAATCAAATTATTGAACATTGCAGCAAGTTACATCCAAAAACAGTTGAACAATCATAATTTTTTTTTAGTTACAATTTTTTACTGATAACGGAGTGCACGGGTTCAGTTTGGTATGAATGTTTGTGTGTAGATTAAACCTCTAGGAAGAAGACAGACTAATTTAGGAATGGTTAAATTTGGTTTTTTTTATTCATCTGATATTAGTAGTTATGTTAGGTTAGGATTTTGTATTAATTGATTATATTAATCTACCATAGGTGGAATACGACAAACTTGGTATAACTTTGATACTTTAGAGTTAAATCATACACTTACGTATAAACAGCACGGGGTCCGCGATCTACCGCAGGTAGATTGTCTACCTGATAATATACTGCTGCGAACCAGAATTTTTATTCTGGGCCACGGAAAAGTTAAGATAAGTTTTGAACACCATACACCGATTATTAAATAACAAATTTAACAAAGTTTGAGTCATATAGATTTGGTACCTACATTTAACGGGCAACGAAGTGCACGGGATCAGCTATTTTTGATAAAAATATATTTTTCATTATTACCACTAGAAACATTTCAATACGTTTTCATTAACCATTTTTTATATTTACTTTCCGATCACATTAAACGATAAAATTTGAATAAAAAATTATACATATCAACGTCTGGAGGCAAAATAAACAACCAATCACAGGCAAAGCTGTGACGGGTC
>NC_042494.1:125151105-125166495 GCF_005508785.2 Acyrthosiphon pisum
ATTTATTATTTTATTATTTTTTTTATAACGAAATATGATTTTTTTTTGTCTATATACTTTATAAAAATTTAAAATAAATTAAAGCCCCAAAAGAATATGAAAACAAACTTACTTTAATTATCGACTCTTTCCGCGGAATCCTTGACGTGTGTGAACTGTGACGCCGATGAGGAAACGCTCTAGAATACAGAACTTAAAATATTGTGATTTACTAAAATAAAATTATACGGAATGGCGAACGCAGTAAGTTTTTTGTTCATATCTGCATTGCTTTTTGAAATTTTAGAATTTTTAATCGACTGTGTCGTCCATAGACAAGAATACTTGAGATTTGCCAATTGCCATGGAATATAAATGATAGATATTATACTAGGTACGACAATTTGATGCATCCACGGATATAATATAATGCAACTTTTTATATCAAAGAGTTCCGGAACAATTTATTCATTGAAATTCGATGTTACAATTTACAATAAACCAAAAGAGTTTATAATTTTGAATTATAATAACATGATATACCTAGTACCTATTATTTAAATTACTATTTTCGTTTATTAATTTAATTATTGATTAAGATGGTTATATATTTCTAGTTGAAATATAAGTAGATTGGGATGACAATATAATCGGTTATTGAAGCATTTGTAATGTAGTTTCGACTTTCGTTAATTCCATGACTGTAAATATTTTTGGATTAGAGTGGAGGGATTTATTTAAGACATAGAATGGAGATTTTGAAATGGTACGAAAAAATTTAAGAATAAAAATTATAACATATATATTGTCAATGTAAAACCAATTAAAAAGAACACCGCTATGGCAATTTTAAACAGTTGTATACTGATTATTTGTTATATTTTTAATTGTTTTAATTTCGTTAACCAATTTAATTTCTGGAGAAGTAGATGCTAGAATACAGATTAACAAGTAACAATAACTACTGGCATGTAAATTAAATCAATAATTTAGAGATTAGAAGTTGGTACTAATACTATAATTATTTACAATTACAAAGGCCCTCCTCTACCATCGGTTGGGACAGCATAATGAAATAAAAAAATTAAGTAATAAGAATTATTTAAATTTACACTTTACACTTTACAATGAAAAACTCAAAATAGTAAAAAGATCATTCTATAAAGCATTCTTTATTTTATAATAAAAATCATTATATAGATTCTCAGCTTTTCAACATATTATTATTGTAGTAATTTATTTAAGTTTTATAAGTTAAATTAGGGATTTGCGGGTACTTGACAATTTTCAAGTTATTGAATTTTGACCTACACAACTCGAAAAAACTAATATTCGACTTGACATAAAAATACAATACCAAATTAACTCTACAAAATATAGTTTATATTTAATATGAATTAAAAAAAATATGTATAACAATAAAACTTTTATTTTATTTCATACAAATTTATAATAATAACTTACATTACATTTATAATTAAATGCTAATAAAATGTAATATATTTAACAATATAATATATGTCGAGTTGCATGACAAATTGATTAATTTAATGCACCAATCATGGGCCACTAAATCATGTTTAAGGAACCATTATAATAGCTCACTATTAGTTCAATAAATGTTTAGTGATTGTTCATGAAACCCAGCAATAGTATCTTAAAATTAATGCATACCTACTAATAAGGTACCTGAATTATTTAATAAACTTGAATTGACATTGTTACAAATATTGCAAGGTACAGTATTACTATACGTCATATTAGACAGTCGATTATACCATGATTATATCATTAATTTAAGTACCTAGAATAAAATAATTATCCTCAAACATATTTTGAAGAAGTAAACGTGCGAGGTTAGGTAATTAAAATAAATATATAACAAAGTAACGGTTAAAAGTTGTTTGTTTTGGTATACTTTAATAGTAAAATAAATATTGTTTGTACTTGTTTATATGGTTTAATAATATTTTGGTTTCAATGTCCAAACCCCAGTTTTATCAGGGCACCTGTTGAATGTGCAAACTTCACTTAACAATGACTTGAAGAGTGGCGTATCTTCGGCTGAGTATTTATTTCTGAATTGGTTTACTATTTGATCAGTGTTCACACTTTGATTGTTCTCTAACAAATATTCTCTAATACTGTTTAACATCTGCATTTCACGTTGTGTGGCTTCCACGAAGCCATTACGCTTTTTCATTAAGGAAAGTATTGATGGACTACTTGATTCATCACTGACATTAAAAAAAAAAAAAAAAATAATAACTATCATTAACTACACGATGTTGAGTATGTAGGTAAATAATAATAATGCAAACATAGATTAATGAAAATCATTTTGAAATAACTTTTTGACAATAGTTTGCTTACTTAGTTTCTGTTTTGTTAAATAATTTAGGTCTAACTGTTCCTTGATTGCCAGTCCAGTTTAACCTACCAGATCCTGACTCCCAACACTGAGCACGGGATGCTTCAAGATCTTCGATTGCTTTTTTTGCTAATTTTTGAGCTTCGTTTTCAATTATAACATAATCAGATTTTGAAGATTCCATAATTTTATCATGTCTCATCGCTGCTTTTACACCTTTATTAAATAAAAATTATACATATTATATTATTTATTTTCTGGAAAAGTAAATTGTTATACATAATTATTGAATAAAACCTACCTGATTTGTTGAATAACTTTTCAAGAACGTAATCGTCTTGTTTTTTGGATGTAAGATCATCAAAATGTTCTTCTTGATAAACATCACATTTCACTAAATATGGTATTTTAGGTTTTTTGTGATTGGAATGTAAATATTTACTTTTTGTTCTTTTAAAAGCAAGGTTTGGTGCTTGGATCATTTCAGGTGATGTATTTTCTATTGCACTTTTGCTACAAGATGGAATATTTGAACTCTCATTATTCACAAAAGTAAAAGGTTTATCCTTATTTTTAGATGTTTCAGTATCTTTTTGAGTTGGGTTAGTAATATTAGCATCAGTACAATGTTCACTATTAATACACATTTCTGATGGTGTTATTTGTTGATTTAAAACTGTTTTTGAATTTTGACCAATCATTTTACTAAGTTCTCGTGCTTTTTGTTTCATAGCTTCGATTTTATCAACAGAAAATGAACAGGTTGAAGATTTTTTTTTAGACTTCTTTCTTTCACGCCGAGCTGTCATCATTTTTTTTAAATTGATCTAGAAAAATAAAAATGTCCATAAAATATGTCCAAGAAATATTAAATAATGCATAATTGAATTACTTCCGAGCCTGTTCCAGCAAATAAATCTGTTGTTTCTACCACACCATTATCATCCACATCTTGAAGTGTGAAAAGTTCATATAAATAATTTGACTTGAAAAAACGCCGTTGTTTAGGATCCACTAATACTTTATTGCTTAAAAACTGTTTGAAGATCTGACGATGATATATCTAAAATATAAAATAATATAGGTAGTAATCATTTACATACAATTTTTGTTTACTAAAAATTAATATACCTTTTCTTCTATAGTTCCAGCAGTAAGTAATCTATAAATAGTGACTGAATTTGTTTGTCCAATTCTCCAAGCTCTTTCTCTAGCTTGTAAATCAGTGGCTGGATTCCAATCTGGATCAAATATAATCACACGATCAGCTCCAATAAGGTTAACGCCTAATCCACCAACTTTTGTAGTCAAAATCATAACAAATATAGAAGGGTCCTAGGAAAAAATGACATTTAATATATTTAATTAACAAAAAAGTATTTTTTTAAAAATGTGTTACTTTATTGAATTTGTTAATAATAGGTTGACGGGAACCAATGGATGTTGCTCCTTCTAGTTTCAAATATGAGTAATTTTGCTCAATAATAAATTTTTGAAAAATGTTAAGCATCTTAAAACGTGCAAATATAATTAAATGAATACATAATAAAGTAATAATTTTGTTAAGGACATATTGTATCTTACTTTTACACTTTGAGTAAAGAGCAGCACCCGATGGCCTTGTTTTTTCCACATTTTTAATAAAGCCTCAACTACGATCATTTTACCAGATTTTTTCCAATAACCAAAAGCACCAGTTTCCTAAAAATAATAACAATTATAAAAAAAAAAAATCAATACTATACATTATAGTAAATGTATATATATTTTACTAAATTGGTCTGGAAAATATCAGGATGGTTGCAGATTGTCCTTAATCGAGATATGCCAACAAAGACTTTACAACTTCCATTCATTATTTCAGATATTATATCTGAATGTTCAAGATATCCTCGATACATTGTTTTTTGTTCTTCGGTTAAGCGACAAAACAGTACTTGTTCATTTTTATCTGGTAGAGATATATGTGATTGAATATCAGCTTTCATACGTCTTAAAAGATATGGACTTATTGTGTCTTTAAGTATTGTGGCACATTTATAAGCTGTAGTTATCTAATTTATATGCAATGGTTTAATTGATTAATCAAAAAATGTATGATTCTTTAAGTGAATGAATTAAAAAAAACTTACTTGTAATTCAGTAGCATTTGCGTAACCTCCATGAGTAATTGGTACAGCAAAGCTTTTAATAAATGCAGGTAAAGTCCCTAGTTTGCTAGGGAAAATAAAATCAAACAGCGACCATAATTCCTTCAAATGGTTTTGAATGGGTGAACCAGATATAATGATTCTATGACTAGATTTCAATTGTTTTGCGGCTACAGTTATCTATAAAATATGATTTAATATCAAATAAATAACTAAATTTGTTTCCTTACATAAAATATTATATAATTATGATACAAAGTTTAAACATTTTAATTAATAAAATGAATAGCAAAGATTAAATATACTTACTTTAGAATCAGGATTTCTAATTTTATGTCCTTCGTCTAAAATAACATAGTGCCAATTATTTTTTAACAAATTATTGATATGTTGGAGCAAACCATTATAAGTGGTAATTAAAATTCCTTTACTAGACCATACTTCTTTAATTAAGTCCCCTGGTTTCCCTAAATACAAAATTAATAAGTGTTAAAATAGATAATGATTAGTAACGAATAGAGCGAGGATTTACATATGTTAAAAACCAACCAAATATATGCTAAAAAATTATAAATATGCATAAAAAAATTAGCAAAAAAATATATATTTTTTGAACATTTAATTAAAATATATTAGGTAATAACGATGGAAACTAAATAATTACAAAAATAATCTGAATGGTAAATGGTCGTAATCGATATTTTCTTATCTTGGTCTCGTATTTTATTTCACTGATCATTGATCTAGTGCCATTTTTGGGAAAACCATCAATACCTACAAGTATACCTATTAAATTATTTTGATATTAAAGGGGTTTGGTGCCGTGATTTTCTGTTTTTGTCTAACACACGAGCGACATAGTATTTTAGACATGTTTTTTGCCAAACATACTAATGATTTAATGAAACGATAACAATTCTAAAACAAAATTTGAATTTGTCGTCAAGTCTACTTGAAATCGACATTTCCACATTATTGATTTTAACTTCTCCGAAAATTAAAATATTAAATATATTATACTATTAAATACTCTTTTTTAATATGACATTTTTAGGAATTTGGGAGACAATATCAAAAATGTCGTAAAGTCAATTTCAAGTAGACTTGACGCCAAATTCAAATCTGTTTTCTGAATTCTAATCACTTCATTAGATCAATAAATTTGGCAACAAATACGTCTAAGATATTATGTTACGCGTGTGTTAAACAAAAACAGAAAATCACGGTACCGAATACTCTTAATCGAAACTATAAATATATAATGACAATATAGTATATATTTCAAAAATTAATAAAAAAAAAAAAACATTGAAATATGCAATAAAAATTTTAAAATAAGCCCTTAAAATAGAAAAAAATGGGTAAGTGTGGAAATATCCAATAAAAAGTTTCATTTTTTAAATCTATACACCATGAAACAAATTTTGTGCTCACTTAGCATATCATAAGATCAACCAGAATAAATATGCAAATGCAAATCCTCACTCTAGTGATGACAAACAACTAACAAGTAGGTATTAAATAAATATTTAGTGTTCTTTCATTTCAATACCTACAAATCAAATTATTAAATGGGCTTATACTTCTAGAAATTTTGTATGGGACCAAAAGTATATATTTTTACTCTAATTTAATTGAAAATTGCCTACCTTTATAAACTCCAGTTTCATGTAAAACAACAACACGTATAGGTGGACACCATTTATGGAATTCTTCAACCCACTGATGCATTAAAGTTGCAGGACAAACAATTAAACTAGGGCCTAAGCCACGTATACCGGTTATTTTATCTTTTAAACGACTCCAATACAGAGCACCAAAAAACACAATCATTTGTATGGTTTTGCCTAATCCCATTTCATCTCCTAGTATACCACCAGAACCTTGTTGATGTAATTCCCATAACCATTTTATGCCAATTTTTTGGTATCTAATAACAACAATATTTCATACATAAATTATAAGTCATCATGTTATGCAGCTCAATATAAATCATTTACTTGTATAATTTTTCCCAAATTTCTTTTGGCACTTTAAAATAATCTCCATCAATAGCGTGAAATACATCTTCATTATCAGTGGCTATTTCAGTATTATTCTTTTCGTATTCTCTCAATCGATACTCATAGTTTTCTTCTATTCCATCATCAGATGATTTGTACTGACCTTCAAAAAAAATGTTGTGTATGTTATAGGAGTTTTTGTTATGAATACAAAATTAAAATCAATTAGAGATTATTCTAATTATTTACTTGAACAACGTCTAGGTTCAAAATACTCATCATCAGTACCATCATTATAATCGTCATCTGAATATTGATTACATATTTTTTTGTGATTATTTGATCGTTTTTTACTTTTAATTTTAACTGGGGTAGATGATTCATTTTCTTAAATTGAAAATATTATTAAATAGTATGTAGGTACTGTATTACATTTAAATATAATACTATAGACTATTGATTTTTTATTTACCAGAATCTGTTGATGGAAAATATTCACTCCCCGATTCTTTTGACTTTGGTTCTTTTCTTTCCATATTTATTTTCAATTCTTTTTTTGTACTGGATGATTTAATTTTAGGTTTATGAATCATTGATGAGAGTTTAGATTGAGATACCAAATACTTTTCCAACATATCTTCAGAGCTGAAAGTTGTCAGATCCAAATACATTTTTTTAAAAAATATTTCAAATATTATATGAACAGCAATGATCTACATTACAAAAATAATATTATACCTTTTAGACTTTTTTTGTGAAACATCTGTTGAACCAAATGGTGTCATTTCTCCTGTCCTAATTTTACGTTCATATTCAGTTTCTTCAATTTCTAAAGCTCCCAAGGTAATTGTAGGAACTTCACCAGTGTTAAAAACAGTTTTACTATCCAATACATCATTGGTAACTTGTTGTAAAACTTCTTGTTCAAAATGATTCACATCATAAACAGTTAAACCCGTTAGATCTTGCAATTCTATAGGCTACAAAAAATACACACACATTTGCATATCATTTATAATTCAATGTTTACATGTGTTTGTCAGTACTTGATTAGTTTTAGGAATAGCTTCAATTTTGTTCCTGTCAATGTTCATTACACTACTATTTATAGAATCTCTATCTACATCCATGACTTCTAAATTATTAATAGTTAACTGATCCAATGATTCCATCATTAAAGACTGAAAAATAAAAATGTAGTTTGGTGATTTAATATATATTTATTTTTGTTCACTTAATAAAACATGTTCTCATATACAATCATCAGGGAATCAAACCACACCTGATGAAATTGCATATAAATATTAAAGAACACCTCCACCAAATTGTACACAAAGATTTTTCACATATTAAATGTTGTATGTTATCCTTGGTTTGATATCCTGACAATTGATTATATCACTGTTAATGATTACCTTCCATTGAAAGGACATTCCGTTTCAAAAATGATTGTCGACATATAAAGTTAATGAAAGAAACAAACATTTGAAAATAAAAAAGAACAATATAGATAATAATTTAATAATCGTACTATTTTTTGTTTAAAAATTACAACAATAATTATTAATGACTAAAATGATTTATGTTTATAATAATTCAATAACATACAACATTAACTATAACATATAGATTTTTACAGTATTAATTGGATTTCGATGGTTCAGTCAATGAGTACATAATTTCCATTAAATACAAGTTATTTAAAAAAAAAAAATAATAATGTGGCAATATAAATATATTAGATGAATAAATAAATAAAAAAAAGTACTGAAATAAAATTCAATAGCATTCATGCCTTCGAAATAACCCAGTATTTTTGAGAATAGAATTTACACATACTACATTGTCTTATAACACATTTTAATTACACATACTTATAAAACAATCTCAAATAATTAAAAATGTATTGATACTAACAGAAATCACTAAGACTTAAATATTGTAGTAAATCAATATTTAATTTAAAAGTAATTTAATGCAATACAATATTTCATGTTTAAATAGTTTAAATTTTAAACATATTAAATAGTTTTAAAAATTCTTAGATTAAACTATTACAGATCTTAAACTATAAAACTCGATTATTTAAAAATAATAAATATAATTTAGCGTCATAATAATAGGATATATAGTTCATAGATCAATTTTGCATAAGGGAACAACAAAAACAACGAAAAGCTAAGAAAATTATAACAAAAAGTTAAACAATTAATGTAAGAAAAAAAATAAGTTTTAATACTTTCATAGCATCGAAAATGTAAGGATATTAATTAATGGCTTATGAAAAAACCAATAAGCATAAATGTATAAATATATATATATTTTATCTTTTAAGTTTGAGTAAAAAAAACATGTATAATTTCAAAAAATATATTATATGGATGGAATCACATATTAAGTAATATCAGTTTATAATTATTAAAAAAAAATACATAACTACTAATGGCAAATATAACAGAAAGCTGGATGATAAATTTAATTATTTTAAAAGAGATGTGATCCAGCTTCACAGTTGATAAAATTGTGTTATTGTTTTTAACTAAGATTTGTTTTGATTTACTTTTATATTTATAATTTAATATAAATATTTGTTTATGACGGTAGTTTATAGAATACCTGAGCTCAAAAATCATTTCAGTTTTAAAACTAATAACAGTAAAATTATAAATAATATTGTTAATTGCACTTATTCGGATGTTCCTGTTAAATAGGATAAATAAGAATAAAATCTAATTACTATGACTAAAAATAATACTATTGATGGTAACGCGAAAAACAAGTGGAAATTTGGAGTTTGTTCTAACTCTTTGCATCTCAATGTGATTTGCTCTAATTCATATTTCAGATTGTTTTTTTCTGTTAGACATAAATCATATTCATTACGAATTTGTTCTAATTCATTTTGGTCAAATACTGAATCTTCTTTAGTGTCCACTGTATCAGAGCTGATTTCTTGTATCACGACTTCGTTTACAATAGAATTTTTCTGTATTTGGGATGTATTCAAACTCTCAATTTGAGATACTTTTAAATCATCTAAACAATGGTCAAGACCTTTTGAGTTACTGAAAGAGCAAAGATTTTTTTGTAGTATGTCTGGCACATTTTGTAAATTATTAGAGTCAATACTTGATACCTGACATAAATATTCAGACATCAACAATAGTACAATATCTTTACAAGAAATCTCTTTTTTAAGATGTTTTATAGTGGATTCTTGATCATCCAAATTAGTTATACAGTCCAGCAGTACATCTTTTGCTTCAGATAGTCTAAATTCAATGACATCAGATTTCTGTTTATAAAAATCTGTCTGAATCTCAATGTCTTTAGATATAACATCAATATTTTTTAAACTATCATCATTCAATATAATCATTTTTAGTTGATCAGGATCCGTATTATCTGTTTCATTCACATTTTTAATCTTGGAACAGTTCACTAACAATTCATGATTAAGATCAAGTTCTGTCTGTAACTGGCATACTTGATTTTCTAAGTCAGCTTTTTGTTTTATGTGTTTTTGCATTTGACTTTGTAGAGAGTTCATTTGATTTAGATACGTCTGACGATCTTGTAATATATGTACAATATACGACATTATATCATTAAAGTACTTATTAAGAGAAATATCTTCAGTAAGCTCATGTTCATTTTGTAAGGTCAAAAGAAGCACATTGCGTGTATTGATCTCATAATTCATTTTAGCTATTTCCGCTCTTAATCTTTCGATTTCTTCACATTTATTATTAAAGTTAATTTCTATTTCATTTTTTGATTCTTGTAGGGTTTTTAATTCGGTTTCATGTAATTCTTTTGATGCATCAAATTCTTTCATACAATTTTCATGATTAGCAACTTCTGTATTTAACTTAGAACACACTTCTTTGATTTCATCTTGTGCATCATTCAGATGCTTCATCAATGCACTTTGTTCAGTTATGGAATGTTTCAACAGATTTTCTAATTCTTGACATTTCTGCATCAATTTCAATTTTTCTTCCATTTCTTTTTTTAAACAATCTTTAGCCATTCCTTGGTATGAAAATTTATATTGTTTTAAATCACATATTTCCTGTTTCATTTCATCTTCCCCATGATCCTTTTTGTAGTACTGCAGTTGATTTTCTAAAAATTCAATTTTGGATAATAAACGATCCTCAGCAACGAGGGCTTTCCAACTATTATCTGTTTCCCCAATTATGTTGGATAACAGCCTTTCCAAGTTAAATAATTTATTTTCTAAATTGGCTTCCCTGTGCATTGCATCTCGTATATAAGCATCTATGGTGTATAAATCTTGAGTAGATACATCACTAATAAAATTTTCGACAGGGTTAGATTTAGCCTCTGTACCGTCAGCATGAAATAATTTTAATACAGCTGTAATACAGCCGTGAGATATGTTTTTAGAGTTTTCAATCACGTCAACACCAAACTGGACCACATCTCCACTAAACACTTCTTGTGGTTTAGACTCTTCACCACTTTTACTGAGTCTGTGGTTGTTAACAAACGTGCCGTTACTACTTTTTGTGTCTTGTAAAAAAAATTTTCCATTTTCGTGCCATAGCAGGGCGTGGTTTCTCGACAAGACTTTACAATCAAAAATCCCATTGTGAGGACTTACTTTGGCTTTAGCCAACAGACGTCCAATCTTGACTGGTTGATCAAGGGCGAGTGTACGCTCTTCAAACGGATGCGAGTTGGCACAATACTGAAGGATTGCTTTGCAAACAGAACTGATTACCGTTATTGTGTCGTAATTCATAATGTCAATCATCACGGTTGGTTAATGTACATTTTTGAGTTTTTATACCTAAATGACTGTTACTATAAATATATAGTCTTAAGTTACCTTATCGTAGTTTTAATTAGTATTTCAAACAAATGCGGTTCGACAAGAATTTCAGAGTATACTAAACACGTAAACTACAAAATGGTAATAGAAACATACAGAATCTACGCCACAATCATAATTATGAAAGGCGAGAAAAAAAAGAATAACTAGAAGAACCAAGAAACGATTAAAGGAATAACAATTACGCGAAATATCTATCGTATATCGATGGAATTTGTCTATTGATAACGTAATTATAGTAATAATATTGTGTCAACATATCATTATTTTCTTATATATATATACACGACACAAAAACAGAGTGAGGAATTTCGCAGTGTAACCAACATTACTGAGTTCGACGCGAATAAAAATTATGATATTATTGTAACATGAATGCTATTGTTTTACGTTATCGCGAATTCGATTCTATAGACTATAGAATCTAAATACTGGCAATAATAATTGACAAATAGCCAATTGGCATATTCTGGCGAGAAGCGAGTGGTGACGCCGGGTGCCGACGAGGGCATTATTTTCGTATTTTCGTAATATATTCAATATTGGCAAATCAAAACGTTACGCATAACACAGGGTGTCGAAAAAATTGGCGTCATCAATTTTATTTACTTTTTATTAAGACACCGATCTTCGAGTGGAGTTAAATTGTTATTCAGAGTCAACGCACCGACTTTTGCCTCTACGTATTCAAAACTTGAAAAATATATAGCACGATGGGTAAATCTGATTTTATATAGTTATGGATAATTGTTCGAACATGCAAATTGATAGAGTCAACCGTCTGGCGTCTGACGACTTATACCTAGCCAGTAGCCACAGTGAAAATAACAATCAATGCAGTCTTAAATCTTGTTTTTTATTTTCAGCTGTTTCCACCGGCATGTCGTTCCTTATATCAACGCTATTAGCATTGTCACTGTTCTCGGTCATGCAGCTCAACAGCAAATGGTTGACGTCTAGTTCAGTGTTGGTCATAGGTACTGGTTTTCTTGGCTCAGTGTTATTTACACTATCCTTGACTGTATCCTTTATTGTTTACAAATTTTCTAAGTACTTATACAATCAATCTATTACTCATTTAACATGTTTGCAATAGTGGTCAAACAGGGGTTGATGACTTTTTTCAATGTTTAAGATCTAGTAACCATAAATTTTATTTTTTACAATCAAATAGTGCATGTTTAAAAATCAGCCATACCCCTCCATCATGACAAAATTGTTTGACTGCCACAACATATTGCTTGGTTCCATTTAAGACTAATAGTCAATAATAGTAAATAAATAATTTATTCCTTACAATAAATTTATCAATTCTAAGTAAATAAAAAGTACAAGCAGTAATTGATTTAGAGTTAAAATAGTAGAGCCACTTGCCTCTTGACTCCGCTCTTGACCAATTTTAAAAACAATAAAATGAATCATTACTGTGTAAGGTGAACTAACTACCTACATATTTGGAAATTAATTAGTAAATAAGTTAATAAGTAGATCTTGTCTAAGATAAACAAATACATTAAGGTCAAAGGAAAAAAATATAAAAATGTTTCTTTATGCTAACAAACATAAAAGAAATTAATCATAACAACATACCTACCTACAATTTTAGAGATTATTCATAAATAAAAATAATAATAAATACTTAGTATGCATGTATTTTATACATGTAACAAGTTGTCACTATTTTTCCTTTACTATGTGATTTCCAGGCTGTGAGTAATCTAATGACGTTACTTTTGGGAGAGGGATATCAAGCTAGTTTATTTCCAGAAAGTAAGTAGACATTTAGAACAAATAAGTTACACAATAAATAGTCTATTGAATATTAAATTGTATTTAGGTTATGTATTCTTATATGATTTGAAAAGTATATATATATACATACAGTCGAATCCGCTTAATTGGGACACATCGGGCGGTGACCCATTTGTCCCCAATATCCCGACTGTCCCAATTAAGCAGGTGTCCCCTTTAAGCGGGTCCTACTGTATATTAAATCATTACTAATCAATGCTATAGCTGATATATGTATACGCTAAGTGGTTTCTTTAAAGATTAGATAATAAGTAATAACAAATGATTTTTTTGCTAATTAAAACATTTGATTTTTTTCAGTTATATTGTCATTATTGTTCACTTTTTTCACATGTGTCTCTATACACAGAGTATGCGCTACAACTGGGTAAATATTATGATTTATTTATATCTACTAATAATATTTTTATACATTTTACTACAAAGATGGGCTGATTAAATTTCAGTTCCTAAAACATTTAAACATATTTACCTACTTGTACTAGTTGTACTTGTACCTATCTTATTGAATTTATCCATATTAATTAATTAAAATTCTAACTTGATTTAGGTATTAAGTATTTTCTATTTTAAAATGTATTTATTCATATAACAAATTATCAAATTAGAAGTAGAATCAACCACGCTCCCCTCCAACAATTTATTCTCTCTATTTTTATAATGCGTAACTTGTATTTCTCATTTTTCTGCAAGTCAATACTCAGATTTGTATTGTAATAACTATTAACTATTAATAATACAATATTGATTAATATTGATGTATTTATATTTTTCAGTCTGCTGTTTTCTTTATTCGCCCTGTACAATATTTATAATGTTTCTCAAAAGACATACAATTCCAGTTCATTGCTCAAACAGCCCATTGTACAGAACAAAAAGAAGAAACACTAAATATAAGAACACAAGTTTTTTTGTTCCATGTTCATAATGTACTAAATATTCAATTTTTATTGCCTACTATTTATTTTTCATTGTCATTCCCTAAGTTAAGAGATTAACCTAAATTATTTCTATTAAAAGTAAGTTTCAATTACTTCTGAGTCCAACTGATTTTTTTCTTTGGCAATTTTGTTATTATTGTTTAATGTACGCCCCAAGCAGCAATTTTACATATTTTAACAGATATGGTGTGAGTGTATATAAGTAGTAGTATTTAAGTACAATAAAAATATAGTTATTGTCCTTGACCCCAAAAACCATACACTTTTGGTAAGTTAAAACTGTACACATTTAGTATATGTTAAAACCGCATTTTTAAATTGTTGGATCCAAAAATTGCAAACTTCATAATATTTATTATTATTTATTATTATTTATTTATTATTTATATTCATTCAAAAATAAAAACCATTTACAATTTATATATAATTTTAAAAATGTTTAAACGTACAGTTTATTAAAAAAATTCTCCCCAACATTTTTACTATTATGCACTCTAATAATGGTTTGTACTTAAAATAATTGTGTCAAGTACTAAACACTTGCCCCCTTTATTACTATCAATAATTTTAATATCCATTATAATTTAAAATATTTAAATGAAAACGCTCTAAAAATTGCATACTTTTCAACCACTATATTGGTATATCATAAAACTATGCACAAGACCGACTAAAGATTTAAAACGTGTTAGCATGATTATTATTTAGTATCTTATTATTATATCTATTCTGTTATTTGATGCTAAAAATATTGTGCGGCATTTTGGTAAACAGTGAACCAATAAAGAGTGCGGTTTTTTTGTCAACCGAACTTTTTGTGATCAAAACCATTGGTGGTTTTTGGATGCAACCGTTATTGTTCAGAGAAAACAGGGTGCAAAAATTACATAAATTAGTTAACACTTAACAGATACATAAGTAAGGTGGTTGTGTGGTCCAAGGCTTAATAATTATTATTTGCAGCTTTGAGCATGTAATGCACATATTTTGTAATATTGAAAACCGTCATCAATTAATTTATGTATACAATTCTAATTTTTCTTTGTCCTCTATAAACTCAGAAACTACTGGACTGTTTACAATATAGTTAAATCATTATATATTTAATTATAATTTATAAGTATTTATATATTATAAATAAAAAAAACATTTTAAATAATAAATTTATAAATATACAGCTTTCAGAATTTCAGATTGATAAATAGTTGTTTTACAAAGTGACTGCACAAAACAACTGAACGAATTAACTACTAAGGCTTGATGTCAACACTTA
>NC_042494.1:125167393-125180710 GCF_005508785.2 Acyrthosiphon pisum
AAATTATTTGTATATTTTATTTTTTTAACTAAAAGTTTTCCAAAGTGATGGTAAAACTTTTAAATTTTACTTTGTTATTACCAACTATGAACTAAATATTAATAATCAAATTAATTATAAAAGTATATAATTTAACGTGATTATAAAATGAATTGACGAGTTAAGTTGTAAGTTACTTTAAAAAAAAAAGTAATTCGTTAAGATAGAAGTTACTTCTTAAAAAAAAGTAACTCGTTAAGTAACTTAGTTAAAAGTAACTTAACTTTAACTTTTTAACTCGTTAATGCCCAGCCTTGCTAATACCTCAAAGTAACCTTGTTATCTCAAACTGTTACAAAAGTAAAATTTTTTTTAAAAGTACCGTCTGAATGTCATTTTACTGGACCTTGTTGTTTCACGCAATTGTCAACCACATTCGGTGCCATCAATATTATTTTTTGAGCAAACCAAACGATTATTACTTAAAAGGTTTTTACTTTTAAAATATTCAACGCATTTGAATTCATCAACAATTATATTTCTGTATAAATATCCCATTGTAGTAGAATTCATTTCAAATCGGTAGAAAACTAAATTAACTAAATTAAAAAATATTATACTCGTGAAAAAAAATGGAAAAAATTCACCTATAAACGAAATGACATGAACAAATGCAAAATGGTAACTGAGTGTTTAAATGATTTTTAAAAATACAATACAGTCACAAAATCCATATCATATCGATAATTATATAGGTTTAAGTCGTAAAATCCATATCGAATCGATAGTCATATAGGTATAGTGGGCATAGTAGGCACTATAGTGTGAAATATAGGTATCTGTTATTGGTAGATCACACAATCTACCTACAATACTTTATTGTAGATAGCCATTTAACGGTAGATCACATGTTGGGCCGGTCCCAGGTATTCTGATTTAATTGTGAGTTCGTATTTTTAGGGGTGAAATCTAATCGTGTTTCGACTTTCAATATTTAATTTAGCATCAGTTCAAAATCAATTATGCCACTCAAACGAACAGCGATTGGTTGATATACACCACAAGCAAAAAGGAAGAGACATCAAGAGCAAAATTAGCTTTAGAAACAGATGAGGAAAGGAAAACAAAACTGGACGCAGTTCGAGTACGCTTTACTCAAGCAAACTCGTCTGAAACAAATAAGCAACGGGAAGCAAAAATGGAAACAGTTCAGGCATGCACTGCCACTTCTCAAGCCAATTTGTCTGTAACAGACAAGCAACGTGGAGCAAGGCAGCAAATTGATCGAGTACACATTGCTCAAGCATATTCATTTGAAAGAGACGATCTACGGAAGACTGAAAACCGTCCGAGAACACACTCTTAAACCTGTTTGTCTGAAAAAGAGTACAGACAAGCCACTGTTCAAAGGGGAATCAAACTAAAATCTGTTAGAGTATGCAACGCTTAATCAAAACGAACGGCACACTGATTGTTATAAGTACTTATAACTAAGGCCCGGATTTTTATGCAAAAATTTTTGTTAAATATGCACATATATATGCACTCAAAAATTCAAAAATATGCAAATAATATGCAAAAAAATGTATTGTTTAAAAATTCAAAATTTAAAAAAAATTAAAAAATATAGTATTAAGTGAAAAAAAAAATACAATTTAAATATTTTTTTTAAATGTGTATAAAGCATAAAAATGTGTATTAATTAATAATTGTTGAATGAGTACCAACATGATGTAACAAAATGTGATTTTAAATTATCAAATTGAAAACTTCTACGATTGTCGCGTATAGCATCATCTTATTGTATTTCGAAAAACTTCTTTCCACGTCTGCTGACACAATGGGTGCGTATTTGAAACAAGAAATATCTTCTGGTGATAACTCTGCAAGGTCTTCATCATCGTTTCTTATGTCTCCGCTTATGATTTCGGAAATTTTTTTTATTTGTGATAATTCGGGATTTTTTGATAATACTTTCGATAGTTTAACTTTAGAAAATTCAATACCTCGTCCTCCTTCACTCAATTTATTTTCTACATTTTGAACCAATTCTAGACTTTTTCCAAGATTGACACCCGATTTGTCTAGATATGTGATAGTGTCTGTTACGCATTGAAAATTTGATAGAATTATCGAAAGTTCATTTTTGATCGAGTTATCATTAAATAATATAAATAAAATAAAATATTTTTTTTTATTCAGTCGAATTATATTTGTCAGGAACGTCGGCGATCGGGCAAAATCGGCATGTATATCAAACTTTGAGTACAATTTAAAATATTTTATTAATTATTTATTAAATATGCACATTTAATGTAATTCCCCTAAATATGCAATTATTATGCATTTTGATGCAAATATGCAAAAATATGCAAAAAAAAAATTAACAGTAGAATCTAGGTCTTACGAAACATCAAGATATTTAATCAGAATTATTATACGTCAAATGTAGAAGAATATGCATTCGCATAAAAATCCGGGCCCTACTTATAACTATTAAAGACTCAACAACTACTTGCCCCAAGACATCGGGAAAGTTTAGTTTGAGCCACGTCTGTAAATATACCAAGTGCTAAATTATCCAATTCACAAGTGGATTGCCCACCCTGGCGAAATTAGTTCCAAATAGTGAAATACCACTAGCAGTAGCAGTGTAAATATCATTAGAAATAATATAAATGCTATATAATATAGCTATTGCTAAATAAATAGCATTTTACCATCACTAGTTCCAAAGCTAAGTACACCGATATAGCGCTGCATTTTATATTTATATATTTTTTTTATCATCTTTACTGATCTAAGTATGGTTGTTCAGCAATATAGTATTTTATGTTTAATTATTAAAACATTAAGACATTATAAAATTGTTAGAACTTACTGGAACATTGGAATATCACTTTCATTTACTGAAATCAAAGTTGCTTATGATCTATTATTCTACATCATATAATGATATAAGACCACTACTTTAGTATAAGATCATGCAGAAGATTACAGTGTGAGCATTATTTATTAACTTCCCTCTACTAAACATATATACATTATATCTATCAAATCGTAATTTTTATGATATTATATCAAAAAAAAAAAAATAGCATTTTGTATAGTCTATTTTGGTAATGTATAATAAAATAATAATTAATCATTGTTCATTGATGTCTAATGTCAATTGCCGTTTAATGGGTGATTGACAACTATCCACTACGCATTACACCATTATACAGTCTATAAATCCAATTTTAAGTCAAACACGCAAGGTACTTTCAATTTTTTTAGTAAATTATATAAGACTAAAATAGATTCAGTCTAGTTAATGTTCCATATAAAAAATAGCTGATAGGTCATTGACTACACTGTGTAATAAATTTCAGTAAATTGATAATGAAATTAATGGTTAATATTTGATAAGAAAAAAATAATAACTTAATATTATTTTAAACAAAAAAAAATGTGTTTTAGTTTTTACTCATACTGTTTTATGGTAATTGTGATGTCTTGATTTAATTTTAATATTATGAACTAATTTTTTGTTTGACCCTGAAAAGTTAACAATTAGTAATCTCATTGAAATAAAGAAAACATTATTCAGTATTTTTTGTTGATCAATTTTTTATTAAAAAAAAAAAAAACAATGTTGCAATTCTAACGATGGTTTACATGGACTAGCTACTAATATAATTATGGCAGCTTAACAATTATAATATACAAGATAGGATAATAAAAAAATGTATTGTGTAGTAAAGCTAACTTTCAAAATCAACAAAATTTTAATGACAGAATCAGTTAATAAATTTATATTAGACCATAAACTGTAGATTGTTGTGTTATGTTTAGTATGATTAGAACTTTACAAAAAGTATAATAAATAAAACTGTTGAATATTTTCGGTAAAATAAATGTATACACTGATTTTACAATACAATATCTAAAGATCCATTAAAAATTATTTGGTATCGCACTATGGAATTTTTACAGAGATTTAATTTCCTCCCAATACATAAATAATTAATGAATTATCAAAAAATGCCTCAAATGTCTACATATATATTTACCTGTATGTATATATCTAAAACAATTTCTTTGATCAGCTACATCTAAAGTTCTACCCAAGTGGCAAGTACCTACCCAACTGATTTGTGTGATTTTATTTT
Organism: Acyrthosiphon pisum; assembly: GCF_005508785.2. Classification (NCBI taxonomy): domain Eukaryota; kingdom Metazoa; phylum Arthropoda; class Insecta; order Hemiptera; family Aphididae; genus Acyrthosiphon; species Acyrthosiphon pisum. The sequence continues at coordinate 125,171,527 of NC_042494.1, forward strand.
TAAATATAATATATGTGTACAGTGTGAGATGCGCCTTCGAAAAAGAAACATTCATAATTGGTTAACGGTGTTACTTTGTTACTACTATACAGCCTTATACTCTTTTTAAATAATATTAATAATTTTATAAAAGTTACTTTTCAAAAACTGATTTTTTTTTCTTTTATAGATTTTGTAATTATTTATTATTTTTAAATTATGAACCATCGAATACTATTATCTAACCTTTATGAATAACTACTGCTATAGTGAAAAATTATTATTATTATGGCCATTTTTTTACTAGTTTCTTCTAGCACTACATAGTGTTAGGGTCTATCATAACTATACATATATACACAGTATGTGACCACTTACCATATTTATTATTATTATTATTACTAAACACATTACACATTACAAATTTGTAATACTATTATTACATATGAGTAGACTTACATCTCTATTAGTATATATTAGAATGTCGTGCACTGTTCACCATAGATTCTACTTTGTTGGCTGTATCTCTGATAGCTTCTGGTAATTCAGGTAGGTCTAGAGTGGTAGTCAAGTGTGCAGATAGCCGTTTATACATAGAATCTTTTTTAGATTTTCCACTAAAATATCAAAATAAATAAATACAATTATTAAAACAGAATAATATGTAATTCTAAGAAAAAATCAACAATAAGCTCAAGGTTGAATATCGACATCCAACTAGAAAAGTCTTACCAGATAGATCTACAGTAAGCACACGCTATATAAACAATCATACTGGTACATTTTTATTAGGCTTGGACTGTGCATCATTGTCTATTTGAGAAGTTTTCAATCTACATAATATTATAATATACATATAAAAAAAATATATGCCTAGAAGTCTCGATAATCATAATAAAGCAAAATCAAATCATAAAATAATCTTGATAAAAGCATGCATTGAATTTTGTACTTGTAACTATAAGTATACACTTTAGAGAAGTACCTACTTGACATTTTAAAATATGAATATTTATAACTGAAATGTGACTCACCGCCTAGTATGCTCATACTTGATTTGTTGACTAAGAAATAAAGCATTTTTAAGTTGTTCTTGAATATTGTTCAATGGTTCTTCGCAGTTCTTAATTGAATTGATAGCTCTAATTTACAACACCGATGCATAATAAGACTCATAAAAATATATTATTAATTAATCCAAAAGTGAAAAAATGTATTATTACCCTATTGCATATTCCACATCATAATAGTGTCCCTGTAACTCCTTATGAAGTTTTTGAACTTGTACTCGTTTTTCTATCATAGGAGGTACAGATTTCCGTACATGTTCTTGAAGTCGATAAAACGCCAAGGATGGTTCGTTTGCAACAAAATGAAGATTTTCTGACAAAATTCCAGTGGCTTATTTTGAAACGAAACAAACATAAAATAATGTAGATAATTAAATGTGATTACTGCAGACATATAAAACTATAATATGTACATTTTACATACCACGTCTTGATTTATTTTGTAGGTCGGGGTCGTGCATTTCTGTCATTATGAAAATATATACCTAATATCAAATGGTTTTCAAAAATCAAAATTTGATGGTTTATTATGGTATATTTATATATTATGGAAGTTATATGGTAGTTAATTATAGTATCTATATCCGTGATTAGTAGATAGGTATTATCGTATTATCATATAGAATGGTCACAGAATATTCTATGGTACAACTGGTACAACATTCGTGGTCTTAGATAAACTTTTTATAATCACAGAATTAATATCATTACAAAATTGAAATTTAATCACAGATTTATAATTTATATCTGTGAATTTAATACAAAGTTTGTAAATACTATAATATCATAATATTTATAATACAAATTATAATTTATACTTTATAGTAACTACTATAGTACTGCACTACTGTAGTACTGACTACTTATTACTTCTTATTTCTTATATTTTGACATTTGCCAACTGAAATCGTTCAAGATGACTGAAGATATTCGTGATATTATGGACATAGAAAGGGGACCCACTCCTCAGGTATCTAAAGAAGACATACTTGGTACACACAAAAAGAAAATCTCATTACCATCAGGTAATCGTCAGACCCGTAGACCAGAAGGAATGGCTCGTGAGGTGTTTGCCTTACTGTATAATGATAAGAAGGATGTGCCACCTGTTATTGAAACTGAAACTGGTAATTGTTTTATTTGATTTAATCAATTTTACTACATATTGTTAACTGTCTGCATTTAATTGTTTAGGTCCTACTTATAAGCTCCAAAAAGCTAGATTGGGTATGCGACGTGTTCGTCCTTGGGTATGGGCTCCTTTTACCAACCCAGCTCGGACAGATAATGTTTCTTTTTCTCATTGGCGGAGAGTTGCCGATGAGGGTAAAGAGTACCCATTTGCTAAATTCAATAAGGTATTATTTGTAAAGATTAAATTATTGCTCATTTACATTTTACACAGTGTATAAATATATTATTATTGTTAAATAGAAAATAGAAATACCCAAGTACACAGATATTGAGTATAAAGAACACTTAGTGTCAGAAACATGGACTCAAGAAGAGACTGATCGTCTTTTTGACATGTGTGAATGGTTTGATTTACGTTTTATAATCATTCAGGCTAGATGGAACCTTGGAGAATATGAGAACACCGTTAAGCGATCTATTGAGGATCTGAAAGATAGATATTATTCAGTGTGTAATACGCTGACAAAGGTTGTAGACAATAAATTATTTTTGAATCGTACTTACCAATGATTTGTTTTTATTAATTTAGATTAGAGGAGGGAGTGTCAATGAATCGAAAATGTATGATGCCGAACATGAAACTCGTAGAAAACAACAACTTGAAAGGCTTTATAGTAGAACTCCTAAACAAGTATTTATTAACATACAATAGCATTGTACAATTTTGTGCATGTTTATAATATTTCAATAAAATTGATAATGTTTAGATAGAGGAGGAACAAATGTTAATACAAGAAATGCGTAAGATTGAAGCACGGAAACGTGATAGAGACCGTAAGACACAAGATCTACAAAAATTAATTAGTGCTGTTGATAAACAAAATGATAGTCGAAAAAGTTTGAAAATTGACAAAAAAACAACTCATCACCGTAAACGCGTTACTGTTCCAGTCAGGCCAACCAGAGTTGATCCAAATGTAATGTTTAATAATTTATTTATTCATAAACTTAAATTTTATTAAAATGTTAATTTATAGAACTTTGAAGCTACTACTATTAAATTTCCGGATATTAAAAATAGTGGCGTGTCTACTCGTTCACAAAGAATGAAAATACCAGCTAATGTTAGTCAAAAAAAAGTCAAAAATGTCGAACAGGCTCTAGAGTCACTAAAAATTAGTATGTATTACAATTTAGTTATTTAAAATAATATTATAATTAATTTTTTTTTTTTTAGAATTAAATCCCATTCCAACTGAAGACATATGCCAGAATTACAATGACCTGCGTAATGAAATTGTATTGTTGAATGAATTAAAGGCAGCTTGTAGCTCAAGTGATTTTGAACTGCAAACATTAAAACATCAGTATGAAACGCTAAATCCTGATGGGGTAAGTAATTTGCTAACAGTAATTAAAACATGCTAAACATTTAATATCTGTACTATTTGATAGATTTTAAAAATTGATCCCCACCTTATGGAAGAGATGGCTAGTTTAAGTGTTGACGAAGAAGAGAATGAAGAAGTACCAGAAATAAAAATAAAAATAGAAGTTAATGACCAAGAAATGGAAGATGATACCGATCTTAATCTTCTGCCTAAAAATGTTTTAGATATAATATAATTTATTATTCTGTGATGATAATAAATCAATTTGATTTTATTATTTAACTATACTTACTTTGTATTAAATTTTCCTTGTAGATAATGCTGTTACATTTTACTTACATTTTTTTATAAGACATAGTTTATGACATTTGTGTATAACATAACTATAGCAAACAATTTTAATAAATATTATTAAGGTTTACTAAATACATTTTTATTATTGACATTATTGATTAATCAATATTGTATTGCAAAGTGCAAACAATGCCTTCTGAATTTAAAATATTAAATTATAATTTCTAAATAAATTGTATCTTGCATAATATTAGATAATAATAGTTTAAGTACATTTTTATTATTTTTGAAAGCATGAATGCTCAAATATCCTATCCCTATGACCCTATTACAGACGGTTATCATATATAAAACTAAAATACAATTAATTTAATTTAATATATTTTAAATTATAATAGTTGTAAATTGTAATGTAATAATTAATAACAACTAACAAGTCATCATAGAAAAGATATTTTAGGTATACTACCAATCGTACGGTATAATATTGAGTTGCCTTTGATTACCATCATATAAATCAAATGAAATAATATGCCTACACCCGATAAATACTGATAATATTGTTGTTTATGGCCAGAATTTTAACGGTGTACACCTAACTAATTTTCGATTTTTATTAATTTTTTTATAATTATTAAATTTGATTGTTTATACAAGTATGCTTGGATGACACAACGTCTCCGTTCGGAATCGTTGTTTGTATGCAATTATGCAATGGTTTATCATTGAATTCAAGTATAACCAGTGGCGTGACAAAAGACATTATTTGAGGGACGTGCCCCAGCTTAAAGGGTGGTGGGTGTCCTGGAGACTAGAGGCATTTCACATATAGTAAATAATTTATTAAGTACATACTAAGACTAAGCCAATCATTCTCAGTTGTGCCCAAACATGGTATTGTTTTAAAAATATGATGTACCTAAAAGTTGTATTCATTTTTGGTGTCTGAAAATATGTGTACCTAAACGTGTTAGGTACTCGTGTTCCCAACCGTTCTCCCAGTTTCAATGTAAAATATATTTTTGAACATGTTTCGACGTTTATTTTTACAAATAATCAGTAGTTGAAAAATTACCATAGAGGTGTTAATTTTAATGGGTTTCACACTGTCACACTGACAAGAATTTATTATGCTATAATTTGTACTCTTGTCTCTTATTTTTTTTGTAACATTTTACCAGAAATAGTAAGAACGGCCCTAAATCCATTTTATCCATAGACCACGGACCAAGATATCTTAGTCCGTGCCGTAGACATAATATAAATAAATTATTTATATGTTTATGATTTTGTCATGCTATTTCCCCTTCTCCTATTAGTTAACAGATTTTTTTCATTCGACCCACGGTTAATCATCTTCTAAGACCGTGATTCGACCTTTGCTTATGATTGTTATCAATATAACAATATGCCTTATCATATTATCCTGTAGCCCAGATGTGATAACACCACAGATCTGTGGATAACACTTACAGTCCATCACAATTCACAGAATTCAATATTCATATAATTAATAATCATAATATAAATGTGAGCACTAATTAGTAATTATTAATTAACATCAGAGCACAGAGTTATTTTAAAGTTTTTACATTTTAATATTTTTTGCAGTTGTCAATAATTGTCATGAGTTGCTGCACAGTTGCTCGTATCTCAACATCTTGTATACATTTTTGACAAAATACAAATTTAAGTTTAAAATTATTCCTACTTCTATATTTGCTCTGAGTTTGATATTTAAAAAATTTTATGAGTTTTTTTAATATTCCAATATGAATTTAATAGCAAAGAAAACAAACATTTCAAACTCTTTCTTTATTTTCAGGTAAAAATTGGCCAATTTTAATTACACTTAAAAGTTAAATGTATATTTTATTTCGTATGTATTTGTCTACCTAACGTAGGTGTTAAGTATTTAATTAATTATCAATATATTATGTATAGTATTGATTATGTTAAGCTACTTAGATACAATTACATATTTAAGTGAATTTTGTGGGTTCTATGTGTTAAACCATGTCCTTTTAAGATCCTATAGATAATACCTAGGTACTATGTCAAAACTGAAAACACTCATATTCAAATCAGAGCTTATATAATATGTACTTGTCTATATAGTAATTATAAGAAATAAGAAGTATGCTCAACATGAATCGTTTTTTCATCCTAGTTTGCGGAAGTGCATCGCATTGTGTTTTTTTGCATACTGCATTGCATAAGAATAAATGTATTTACGTGACGTCACCTTGTGTTTATTGTTGATTGCATGTTATTTGTTATATAAATTATACATTGCCCCTTAAAAAAATATGCTCAGTCTTATCATTAGGCATACTTCTTATTCCTTAAACTAATATACGATACTTGTCTAGTTGTCTATAAAGCAGAGATACTTATCAAATTGTTGACCACATTTTTACAGTTCTATTTTACTGTAATGAATACTTTAATAATAAACATATAGATTACAGGCAATATTATAATATGTGTTTAGAAATTATAACTTGATAGAATGTATAATACAATATTATGTTCAGTGTTTTAACTTATTTTAAAATGTGTTGAAATTTCAGAACTTTAACGCAAAATTATGTAAAAGAAACAGTAAATGCTCATGAAGTAGAACACCATTCCAACATGAAAGAGTATTGGTGGAACAGTAATGGACCATTAAATGCATTACACTCTTTTAATCCATTAAGGTAATTCATAATTAACTGTATAAAGAGTAATAACGTGTAATAATTATACTGTTAATTAATTAACATCAATTAGAGTTTCATTTATAATAAATGGATTAACAAATATGAAAAAAATTGAAACAAAAAACATTGGCACTCGTCAAAGTCTAGAAAATATAAAAATACTTGATGTCGGTTGTGGTGGTGGACTTTTAACTGAGGTATAGTTTAATATTTTAAATATAATATGTTAACATTTTTAAATTGAAAAACTTTAACAGCTTATATCTATATTTAGGCATTAGCACGTCTTGACGGTAATGTGACCGGAATAGATCCCAGTAAAGAACTAATAACAATCGCCAATGATCATTCTGTTATTCTTAGAAACAAAAATATTAAGTAATTAGACAAAAAATATTCACTTAATATGGTTTTTATATTTTTATTTTTATTTTTAGATATTTTAATGAATCAATTGAAGAGCATGTGCTATCAAACACAGAATCATATGATGCTATTGTAACTTCAGAAGTTTTGGAGCATGTATCCAATAAATATGGCTTCTTAACAAAATGTGTTGATTGTTTAAAGGTACCTAATTCTAAATTATTTTTGTGTACCAACTTGAATAGTTGAATTTATTGATAGCAAATAATTTTTACCTCTACTTTGATTCATCAAAATCATGTCACAGGAATTTAACTGTACATAGCAAAATATTGTCTAATTTCATTTCAAGTAATGCCTAATATGTAATGGATTAAAAAGTACAGCTACTTATGTGTCATATGTATAATTTTAACTGTTCGTTCTTATGATGAACAGAGTATACTTAATTTTGTTCAAAATGTTGCAAAACAAATATGGTTGGTTTAAGCTGTGACTGCTTATTAATAACAACTAAAAAAAAAAAATTTTTTTGTATTCTTTTTTACAGCCTGGAGGATCTTTGTTTGTAACAACCCCAAATAGAACGATTTGTTCATGGTTGAGCGTTATAATGTTAGGAGAAACATTTAATTTCATACCAAAAGGTACTCATGAATGGGAAAAATTCATATGTCCTCATGAATTGCAGTCAATTTTAGAAAATAATTGTAAGTATAAAATTATTGTATGATTTGTAATGGAACATGTTTCCTGATGACGTTTTTGACATTGTCTGCGTGTACTTAATGACCTCAATTTTCATCAGGTGCTTTGTTATTAAATGCACTACAATTTATTTAACGTTACAATTAAACTATTTTTTTCTGTTAGCTTCTCCTTATTAGTATTATTTTACTAGTACATGCAAGTCCTACAAAAAATATTTTATTTTTAAATTTTTTTTAGTGTCACAACAAGTAGAATCAAATATGATATACACTATTGCATTAAATGCGTTAAATCTATATAACTGTGTATTTAATATGCAATAAAAATAATAATAAGTTCGATAACAATGTTCATATTTTTCCTAAACAATGCATACTTATTACTACATCATAAAATGTTAAATATTATCATCTTTTAGTTAAAACATGTATATTATTTATTTTGTTGGTTTAACTTTGTTCATCTAGGTGAATGTGATACTATTTCAATTAATGGACTTTCATATGATCCTTTTACAAACCGATGGAGTTGGACTGACTCGACTGATTTGTCTTATGCCTTACATGCAGTAAAAAGTACATAGTAGATTATCACCTAAAATTAACTATTACTTTGTATTAACTATTACTATGATGCATAAATATTTGTTTAAATATATTTGTTACAATTATAGTACAATCATTAAGTTATAATTAAATCATTTGAAATTCTGTTTATATTTATTTTTTTTATATTAGATGTACTAGTACCTTTTTACGATAATCTGAACAATATAACACGTGAATGCTATTATTTTTCTTGAATTAAATAATATGTTTTAAATTTAAATATTTTTCATGAGAAATAAATAATATTAGACTCTATTAGTTAATAACTATATGTAAGCAAGTAAAAAATACTTAGCAAAAAACATAATTTTGCTCGTTTTTTTTAGTAATGTAATTTTATTAAAAATCATATTCATTAATTAGATAACGATAATAGTTTCTATAACTGTATGTTTTTACTATTTTGTGTATAATTTTATTACCGAGCTCTGGATTTACTAGTTATGGTACTAAAAAATATTAAAATCTATTAAATTAAAAAATCCTTGAAAAATACAAAATCAAATTTCTATTCTCTAAAATAAAATGTATTAAGCATCACTGTTTGTTCCTAAATCCAGTATGCAAATGCAAATGTTTTCAGTCCTAACCCTGTTATATAATATACAAATAAATGTAATATTATAATATTGTATAAAACAATAATAAACTAATGAAAAATATTAAATCTACATATTTTACACAGGAATTGTTGTGGATTACTAATATGAATAATTACACTTGGGCCGTTCTTACAATATCCGGTTAAGAGTCGGTTAGTACTAACCGACTGATAACAGATTTTTTTACCGGCAGAATTCGGCCGGTTAACTTTAACCGGACATTGTAAGAACGGCCCTAACTTGTTTTAAAGTCCTTTATTGTAAACTGTATACATTGTAATGATGTGCATTAAAATTGGCTATTTATTAATGACCCCCTCCCCC
>NC_042494.1:125180760-125192693 GCF_005508785.2 Acyrthosiphon pisum
CCCCCCCGATTCATTAATATGATACTTTTACGCGTAGCACACATAAATTCTTATTATGCAACAGGGACCAAAGTAAATGCCAAACGGTAAATACAGTAAGTTCCCGTTACAACAAATACCGATACAACGAAAAATCCCGTTATAACGAAAGTCATAGAAGTCCCCTAATGACCTTACCCTACACTACTCTACCTTCGTTACAACAAAATTTCCATTGTAATGAAAAAAAATTCAGTCCCTTGGAGTTTGTTGTAACGGGATCATACTGTATCAACAAAAATAAATTGTTACCCAAATGATTTTAGGTGACCAAAATCTCTTGATATGGTTATTACTTATTCCTACCGATAAAATGTCGTATTTTTCCACTCATATTTTAAGGTGTTGCCTGAACAATAGTTGGGACCCTATGTTATACACCACTGGTGTACATGCTCAAATATATTTAAATAAAATATAAATCACTTACAACAATTTGTCTCGATAAAACTACCTGAACATTTTGACTATGACAGACTTATCTAAACTTATTATTTAACTCAAGTCGAAAGAAAGTAATAAAATATTTAAATATATAATATACAGATATTTATTGTTAATTAGTTTATTTCTATATAGTATAATATATAAAATACATCAATTTAAATTGTGTTAACGTGTAATAGTCTTCAAGATGTAAATTGTATCCTCTCCTTTTATATGAATGTGAATTATACAAAATTAGTTCAGAGATTATTAACTGGTACTCGTAATGCAAAACGTATTAAATCAACTTGCACATCAACAGAATCTCGTCTATGAAATTTATAAGAAGCTGGTAGATCAAATCTTAACTCTGCAATAACCTTGGCATAGACACCTAATTCTTTTGCCATGGACAAAACATGTTGTCTCGTGCTTGTTTTATGGAGTGAATATACAGCTTCAGTAGCAAGACTTAAAGCCATTTTTAAGAATATTAGATCGGCTCCTCTTTCTCTCGTTCCAAACGGTGGATTCATTATGACAGTATCAAATGCTTTAAGTTGCATGTTTTTATCAATCTTTTTTACATCACATAATATAAAATCACATTGACCTGAAACATCACGATCAGCAGCGTTTTCCACACTCAGGGAAATAGCAGATGGATCTATATCAAAACCTACGAAACAAATAAATCAGACAGAATTGATTATTTTTAAATATCCTAACACCATACTGTAGACTATAGAATGTTAATAACCTGCACAATATTGGGCACCTAACAAAGCGGCACCAATACACAACACTCCTGAACCACATCCTAAATCAGCTACACATTTGCCACTAATGTCGTTATATACAAATTGGGCTGTATGTAGAATACAAGCTGCAATATGGGACGATGTAGTATATTGTTCTAGTTCGATTTTTGGGTTATCAAATGTTTCAATATCTTCAAGTGCATGCTGTAACGTCTTTAACTTCATACTTGCCATGGCGGTTGAGTATTATTTTTCAATGCGCGGCAGGACAGGTAGTATAGAATTTCCAAAAGCTGAATCTGTGGTGATGAAAAAACCTGCAGATTGCAAAGCTTGGGCACGCTGAAAATGACTATCAGATGTTCCCTAAAAAACATTGTGTTAATATTATAACAATAAATTAGATTAATATTTAGAAAACAAAGACGAAAGATTTTTATCAACATTTGTAATTATAAAAATAGGGTATAACATAAGGAACTGACATATGTGAATAATATGTAATTAATTATGTTATAACTTTTATTCTTAAGCATCAATTTTTTTGAAATTTTAATGGAACAAATGCACTTTACCAACCCCCTCAGGATTTAAAAATTTTTCTTTTTCAAACAACTTGTTTTTTTATGCTTAGACCAATGGATTTTTCTCCGGAAACTATTATTTTAAATCGATCGCCAAACTCCTCGGGCTTAAATAGCAAACCTGGTGATGGAGGGGTGGCGCGGGAGGGAGAGCATACCTGACCTTCGGGCAGACGGATAACCTAAAAAGTAAACCTAAGCATGTTAGTTGAAGTAACACAAATATAGTGGCTCTGGACTTCAAACTCAAGGGACCTCCTGTCACCTATCGGCTCTGGTCACCAGACACGATGGCCAGTTAAAATAAAATAAGTAAATTTTTGGAACAAATGCACTTTACTGCGCTCGGACAAAAAAATCGAAAATATCCCCCGATTTTCTGTGCAAAACCACCTTGGGTAGGCCTCGGAATTAAACAATGTTGTTAAAAAGCAATTATCTTCGCAGGTAGATGACCGACTAATGGTTACCTATTAACCTATATTTTATACCTAAGCTTACTAAACGAGTGACCTAAACTTTATCTCTATTCTGGCCGGCTTCGAAAACATTGTATAATATTATTTTTGTTATTTTAATGTTACATAAGTACCTATATAGCATATTTTAATATCGTTAATTACTTTTAAGGCTATTTACTGATCAAATAATAAATAAGTAAACTAGTATTTATCAAAAAATGTGTAAGGCACAAAAATTGGATCCTTTGGTGGAAATTTTTAAAATAGCTGGATCTATCTATGATGCAACAAAAGTTGATTCTGTAGAGATAGAGAAAACTGAGGAGTCAGTAAGTGAAAATGATGATTGTGTGTTATAATTTAGTTTAATTTATAATTAGTATAAATTTAAAATTAGTATTAAATATATTTTACATTTTTACAGTATTTATTTATTATTTGTTTTAATTGGGCTAATATACCTAATTAGGTACTCAACTATTGTTTATATTTCACCTAATAATGACGTGATTCATAATATTATTTACCCAAAAAATGACTATGTCCCACAACTTGTTAAAATACGTAAAAAAAAAAACTTAAAATTTGTTATAGGCACTGCGTGTGGCAGTCAAGTAGCGTTACGCACAAGCACATAAATGTAAAATCGTAAACTTTGGAAGGCTATAACTTATAAAATATAGTTTCCAGGAAAAAAAAATTACACCACCGTTTTAAGCATAAAAAACAAGTCGTTTGAAAAAAAAAAATTTGAAAATCATGAGGTGGTTGATAAAGTACACCTCAGCCAATTTTAATATAAGGTATATGATTACTATTACTTATTAGGTAACTGTAGCTAAATATTTATAAATATCTAACATTGATATGTTATTACATAGCTAGTTAATTACAATTATCAGCTATACTATAAGTCTACAGTACCCTACATTAAATTATTTTTTTGGTATCTAGGTAGGGGCTATAAAAAAAATTATATTTTTAAGAGTTATTGTGTTGTCATAACCAATTAGAACCATTAAGTCAAAAAATTCAGTACCAAAAAAAATGTATAGGTACTTTGTAATGTATAAAAAAATGTATTTTTTTTTTTTTTTAATGTTTGAAAATATGACGTATACACTATACATAAACATTATTTACCAATACATCCATGGATTTTGTATTGATATAAAAAACTTAACTATATAGGTAAAATAATTATAATCTCTAACCTCTAGATTGTCATCTTAAAAATGTATGTTAAACAAATAACAAGACATCTATTAAAAATACACATGGTAAAAGCAACACTATTGTATATAATTTGATTGATCAACCATGTGGACTGAAACAATATTGTCATACCGGAGTTGTAGGATGGGAAACTGTTGGAGGAGTTGGAACAGCGCCGGTTTTTAATAATATCTGTTTCTTCAGCTCCAAGTCTTCAAGTATCTTTCGATTCTGAATACCTAATGGGAATATAGTACTATAGTATGTTTTATTGTGGTGCCATTTAAAATACATGAAAACAGTTGTAAATACCTCTAGCGTTTTGGGCTGGAAAAGACATTACCATTCACAACTAAAATATTTGATCGGTATTAAAACACCTTTGAAGTATATTAAATTATAAACAATAAAAATGGAATTAACAAGTTAAATAAAAACGTATAATAAAGTGGATCAGACGAGTGGTGAGTGGTGATCAGTGACCACTAATTACTTTTGTCAAGCTATCTATTATGATGTATTTATGTGGCGAGCACAACTTACAAATGACTACTCTGAATCTGGTATTATCACTAATGGTGAATAGTGATTAAGATATCGTGGTTACAGAGGTCTGTGGTGGTACCACGATTTAAGATAGTATCACAGAATAGAATTTCATCTATTCTGTGATAGTATAGCCGTGAATCAAACGAACCGTGGTAATGAGTATCATACCAAAATGGTTGTAAACTTGTAAATAGTAAATTATAGATAAATAAACGATGATAAACAATAATATAGGTACATGATACCATAGATGTTAAAGATTTAATATCTATGCATGATACAATATTGAAAATAAGCTAAATAATAAAATACGACCAATGGAAATATTATTTTTTATTACCTTCAAGGCCGCAAGCCCGCCACAACTCACAACCCACAAACCAAACTGAAGAAGAGACAATGAGATAACTTACGTTATTCCCCATTTTAATAATCAAATTTAACCTAAAAAGTAGATTTTAAATTGTAACGCTACCGGCTACCCCGTGTTTTTTCTCATGACAATTTTGTCATGTTTTTTCTGATAAACCATTATTTTTATCTGTAGTCTAAACATTTATAATATTATGATTATTATAAATCATAATATAAATTTGAGTTAGGTACTTACTACTTAGGTATTCTATTTTTATTTTTAACATTGACAAACAGTTTTATGATTTTTTGGAATATTTTTATTTTTTAGTTTTAATTTTTCTTTTGTATACCTAACAGTTAATACATTTGTCTGTCCAACAAGCTTTTTATTACATTTTTGAAATGAGTACCACTGTAGACAAAGAATTGGACAGAAGTATCAAAGCTATTAATGAAGCCAATGACGATTCGTTCCAGAAAATTTCTCGTATAAATTAATGCTTACAACTATTTAATGAGTTAAATACATTTAAAATATTATATAAAATTGGTATGCTTATATTCAGGTCCAGTTAAGACAGTATTGTATGAAGGACTTCAAGAAAAAGATGTAGGTATTACAGAGTTTACAACATCAGTTCCTGGGATTTCTGGTATACTGAAGCACAGGTGAATAAAATACTAACAATTTCTATATATTTTTTAATTCATTATTAATATAACAATGCACCATTTAGATTGTCTGATTTTCAAGTGAATGAAATTGCGTTGGATGGGACTGTTGTGCGTCTTTCAAGCCGTACTGTTCCAGAAAAGGAAGCTGAAGATACTACTTTGAAAGGTAATTCATAAAAACAATTTAACATACATTTACTCTTAAGCTATTAACTTATTGATTGTGTTTAGATGTTGTTGATGAAACTGGTTTATGTGAGAAATACTCAAAGGATATTGAAGAACTGGTAGAATTACATAGTACCAAAAGTATTGAAATCAATGTAAAGTATAAAACTATACAATAAATATATTTTTATACTAATTTATAAATAATTTTCAGGTGGATGGATTAACTAAAGAACAGCGAAAGTCAATACACAATTTTTTAAAATTCAAGTATGGTGCTAAAGTTAGTACGAACACTAAAAAGGATGATCAGGATAAACAGTTTATAGTCATTAGATTATCTACACTTGTCAAAAATGGTTAGCTATTGTATAAAATTACATGCATATAATATAATATATTGTAATTTGAGGGAAACATTAGGTTAAAGATACAGTGAAACTAGTATATTACAAAGTCTCGTGGGGCATTAAAAAAAACTTAGGCCCATTAGTTGTTGGTTATTTTGTTTGTTTGTAGGTTGTTAGTAGGGGGAGGAATGGCTGAAAACAAGTTTTTTGTATATGTGGCGAGGATTCGTTGCTAAAAATACAGGGAACTAGCAACACCGGCTGTTACGTACACTCAGTGCATTTCCGCAGTTGAGTGTACACACTGCGCCACACCAAGCCACTAATTTAAATTCTATAGTATTATTAGTTATTATTTATCAGTTATCACTTTAATATCATATAACTTTTTTCCAGAGAGACAAACATGGCCTAAATCTAGACCTGAATATCTTCATTTTGCTTTACACAAATGTAACATGGACACTACCAATGTAGTGAGCATTCTCTCAAAACAACTAAGGTAATATTTGGATTTAATTTTAAGAATCGTTTTGTATAAACATTAAACATTATTTGATTTTAACTATTATTATTTATTATATACAAATGTTATAGTAAAATTCAGTGGTGGCTCATGTATAGGTGCACACGAGCATGACATCCTTTTAATGTGCTCCGTCCACAACTTAATACTTTCGTGAGCCATTACTGGTAAAATTTAAGAACTTATTTAAGTTAAAATTACTAATTTGAATTAAGGGAATAGCTCAATAGCACACTCTCATAAGATGTCTTGGACTTAAAATGTTTAGCATTCCAAACATGTGTGTAACAGAATTCATTCTGTGTTTTTAGTATCAATATTATAGAGAATTGGACTAACAATAATTAATATAATTTTCTGAACGAACATTTTTTTTATATTGTACATTTTTAAAATGGAGATAACACATGTGGATATTAATGTCCTCTTAATTGTATCTACTATATTTTATTATATAATATTGTTAATTATTTCAATTTATGACTAATTTGGTTAAAATTGTTATATAAATATTATAGTACGGCCAGTGAAACTAGAAGCTTGACCATCGTTATTTTCGAGCAGTCCTGGTGTTCTAAATATTCTAATGTTTATGTGATCTGCGTCGTGCTTTTTTTTTCATTAAACAAATTGTATTTTAGCTGTTATATGAAGAATTTTGAGTACCCTAACTAAATGTATATTGTATAGATATTAGATATTATAAAATAATTTGTCTTTGTAACAAATCACGTGCATTTGAAATTATTTTATGGTGGAAAGTAGTCGTAGAAACCCTGATGAAAATTTGCGACCATTAGCGCGACAGTCAAGCTTCTAGTTTAACTGGCCATACTATAGTTATTTACAAACAATTAAAATGTTATTATTGCCTTATGACTAGAGCGCGGATATTTAGGTTCTTACATATTTTTATTGGCTTTATGCAGCTTTACGAGGATGAGAAATGTGGACGATTTATCCATCTAAGAGTTCTTAGGAAAAAAATTATTTTGCATATTAAAGCATATTTTGGACATTAGAGAATATTTGGCCTATTTTACATATTTTAGAATATATTCTATTATTGTTTCTAAAACATCATGTATATTGTTAATTTCTCGATTTGTGATTTTTTCTAGCAACAATATTTTCTAGGAAAAAATAAATAATTTGATATAAGAATGATAAAAATAAAAAATAATTCAGTTATCTACTTGTTTGTAATCAAATTGGTAGCGTTGGTCATTCTGTTCCTCTCAGTCCGTGATTGTACCCCACGATTGAAGATGTACAGGTTGCACATCAGGTTATGATAAAGTGAGTACCACAATTTGAGATAATATACTTAAATTGTATATCTTAAATCGTGTTGTACCCATAAAATATCATATTTTTTATATTCAAATAACTTAGCTGTCACCAAAGAGCATGCAAGTTATGTATTGTTTTTATTAAAACATTTTGTTTTTTTATATATATATTTCATTTTATTTATATGCCTATGTATGAATTTTTTTAATTTTTTTACATTTAAATAATTTACCTGTTACCTACCAAAGGAATGATAGTGTATACTGTATTACTGTATAACTTTAAAGTTTTATAATGTTTTTATTGAATTATTTAAAAAAAAAAATCATATTATTTGCATATTTAAAAGTTTAAAGCATATTTAGAGAATATTTTAGAGTTTTTTTAGAGTATATTAGCATCAGATTTTAAGCTTTTAAGAACCTAAAAATCCGCGCTCTAGTTATGACAATATGATTTTTGATATTCTGGTAATCTAGTGTATAATTAAGCATTTATTTAAACTTGTGCTTGTTACAGAGTGAAAGTTAATACAATTAAACATGCTGGCACTAAAGATAAGCGTGGGAATACAACTCAAATGTTATCAGTTCGAAAATTAAATGCCAATAATGTAGCAAAACTTAATATCAGAAATATATGGACTGGTAACTATATTTACAAAGATTCTACACTTAAATTAGGCGATCTAAAAGGAAATAGATTTCGCATTGTTCTAAGGTAATATTTACACTCTTATTTTAAAATTAATATTATTCTTTAAAAAAAAAAAATTAATATTTCTAAATATAAGTTAAGTAATTTAAAATAAATAATAATTTACCTATAATCTATATACTTTGTTTATGATTTTCAAATAATTGTTTTTAATGGCATGGAAGATTACATATTATGGGTTTTGTTATATTTATTTATATGAATGTTTGTTATTTTAGAAATATCAAAGGAAATGATGAAGAAGTATCTAATGCTATTGAAATGTTAAAAATTCATGGGTTCATTAATTATTATGGTTTACAAAGATTTGGTAGTTCAGTAGTATCCCCCACCTATGTTGTTGGAAAATCATTGGCTTGTGGTAACTGTGAAGAGGTATAAATATCATTAACATTATTTACTATAAGTGACAACTTGTGCTACTATAAGGTGGTGTAAAAATAATTTTATTAGATACCAATGTAATAAATATATCGTAATATATATTTAGTAAATTAGTTTCTATAGGTATATTATCTAAAATAATGTACTTATCTAAGTCGATGCACGTAGTTAATATTTGTACTCATAGACACACTTCTTGTAAACATGAAATGCTGCAAAAACTTTTTTCTATTTTAATAAACAATTTTTATATTACACACTGCATAATAACCAATTATAATTTACTATAGAAATCTAATAATTTTTTATGCTATTTTTTTGGGTAGTTCATAATATGTTCCTGTGCACCATACCACGAGCCACTATTATTTATTATATCAAAAATACTGTAATAGTCATGTATTAATGTATTTAATTTTCATGTTTAGGCTATTGAACATATTTTGAAACCTAGACCTTTGGAGAGTGCGTTTGAGAATGACACTGATCGCGCCAGATCAGTATGGTGGAAAACTAGAGACCCAAAACTAGCTTTAAAACAACTGTCAAAAAAAAATTACACAGTTGAAGCAAAAATAATACGATCATTGGCTTTTAATGGTCCTAAGGCCTATGTTAACGCCTTTCAAATTGTAAGAAAATTAATAATTATTGTGTATATCAATATTGTCTAATTTAATTATTATAAATGTTGTAGATTCCAAGAAACTTGGTGTTATTGTATCTTCACTCTTATCAGAGTTTAATGTGGAACAAGATTGTGTCACAACGTATTCAAAAGTTTGGCTTGAAACCAATTGTGGGAGACTTGGTTTTCAAGGACAATGAATTAAAAGAAGTTCCTGTTGAAGTTATTGATGGGGAAGAAAACAAAGAAGATGAAGAAGAGGAAGAAGAAGAAGAAATTGATGTAAATAATGTAAAATTTCCAGAAGTTGAAACAATATCAGAAGAAAATTTATCCAAGTATACAATTTTTGATGTTGTATATCCATTGCCAGGTTGTGATGTCTGCTATCCAGATAATGAAATAGGAAAATGGTATATTGATCTTTTAGCAAAAGATGGCCTAACTTCTGAAAAGCTTTCAAAGAAAAACAAGTAAGTTTTTTGTTCCATATGATATTATTACTGTCTAATCATATGTTTTTATTTTGTAGGCTGTTTTCACTGAAAGGCACTTATAGGTGTATTGTATCTAAAGCCGAAGATTTAGTCTGGGCTACCATTAATCATAATGACTTAAATGACGATTTATTATTGTCTGATATTGAAGTATTAGAAAATAAACAACCATTCATTTCCGTATTAGGTGAGTGATAAAATATTTAAATTGTTTAGTATGATTTTAACATTTAAAAAAAATGTCTTTTACTATAGACGGTTCTTTCAAATCATTGTCGATCGAATTCTCGCTGCGCCCCTCCAATTATGCTACCATGGTTGTAAGACAAATAACTAAACAGGACACTTCGTCACACACACAAGCATCATTGTGCAAAATTTCAAATAACAATAAACGAGACACTCCCTCTACAGAAGAAGAGGAAAACTCTAGTAAAAAAATAAGACTTGATGTACCAATGGAAGATTAAATTAAATCACAATATTTTTTATATTTACTATAATAATATAATAATGATATCTAAATAGTTGATTGTGGCTGTTATGTTTTGGTTTATCTGTGACATGTCTTGGCGTGTCTTTCCACGTTGATCTTTTTTCCAAAACCTCTGCCACATGTTTTGCAATGGTATGTCCATTCGCCAGAGTGTGATGACATATGGGCGCGCAAGTTGCCTGGTGTTGGGTAAGACTTGTCGCACGCATTACACTTGTGTGGTTTTACCTGAAACCATATTGTCCCGTGGAATGTTATATTTTCAAGTATGATTTATTATTGTGTAAGTACCTATTTGAGGATTTAATAACTGGTCAAAAAATCTAAAAATAAATCCAACTAATAAAACAGAAGAACTTATGTCTTCATCTATAATATTGATTATATAAAGTAATGAACTATAATTCATAAGTAACTATTATAATATAATATTAGAAATCTCTGAAATAATATTTTAGCTTAAGCTGACAAAATATATAACTACACACAGTTTAAATTGGTTAGATCAAAGTTGAAGAGACCAGCACAAAAAATACAGCTTATCCAAGCAAATAAAAAACAAAAGTTTAATTTAATTTAAAATTGAATTTTTTTCATTCTAGGGACTGGGAAAAGTTTGAGGTATTGACAATTTTAAGTCAACCAAGTTTGACTGTATAAGTCTATTGTCTGTATGCGTCTTGTGTGACACATAAATTGATTATGCATACGGGCATATTATAACTCCCTAATAAGTACCCCAGCACAACACTAAACTAATGAACTGTGAAAGTTTTTTGATTAGTTCCTTCTTAGATTGTTATTTGTTGCCAACGCTGTTTTGGTGCTATCGATAACTCATTATATTATATTTTTTTCAGACCCGATGAGATAATAAATAATGTAGGTACCTATTCAAATATTTAATACAAAATATGTATGATGTATCTTTATTATGTAAAATGAAAAAAATGATTTTATTTATATTCGTACCACTGTACCAGGATGTTGAATCCGAAACATTATTCTTTTTGGATATTGTTACGGTGATATGTTTTTGTTTTGTAACATGTAGGTACCTTAAACCATGTATGCCAGGTTAACATAAAGCCGACCAAACAGCAACATTATGTCTTGATTTGTAAAATGGGAGACACAAATATATTGAAATATTTTCGCGACATAATTATCCTAACTGACGACACAATGTTCGTGTTCCTGGACATATTTTCGTTTCCACTCAAAAGCGGTAGGGAGACAATATAGCAGGGGTGGCCAAATCGCGTCATAGACTTTTGCGGCTCGCATCTTAACGTAACATTAGATTAACGTAAGAGCCAAGATGTAAAAAAAAAAAGGTGGGTAAGTGGATGTCGCTCTGCTGTACAGTAGGTTAGAAGTGGGTCACTGTATAATGGACAGTATTAAATTTGAATTCAATGATATAATATCACTGTATAAGAAAAACGATTCTGAGCGGAGACGGTATATCAGTCTATGTATTAGACATATAATATATACTTATCTATGGTATTAAAAAAAAATTGACCTATAATAGGTACCTATAATAAATTCCAAATTAATCATATCATAATATCTATTAGGTACTTATAAGTTATAACGCGTTATACATCAACAAAAAACCGTGGTAAAATCATAGATATATAATAGTATACTTTAGAAGTTTCAAGTACCCTCGAATAATATTATACAATCACAACAAAATAACTAAAATAGTTATCCTAGGTTTTTAATATGTAATTTCGTCCAAATTTGTACTTAAAATGACTATTAAAAATAAACTGTGTAAATGTATTTTTTAAATTTT
>NC_042494.1:125193751-125238561 GCF_005508785.2 Acyrthosiphon pisum
ATTTCAAACGATCATAAAAATTTAATTTGACTTTCTTATAGATATTTTTTGTTTGATAAAGGTAGATAATCTTATAAGGAATCTTGTATTACATTTTCATATCTTAGATTTAAAAAGAAAAATTTTTATGAATTTCTAACTAGAAATAATTTGCAAATTTTCGTGATTTTTCCATATTTTGTCATTTTTTGAACTTTAAATGCTTATAAAAAAAAACTGTGACTAACGATTTTTAATATTTTTCATCTGCCTTTGAAACAATATACTAGGAGCCTTCTATTAAATTTTCAAGCTTTTTTATCCAACAAATAAAATTTTATTGATATTTTTAGAAAAAAAACTAAAAAAAAATGGAAAATGAAAATGTCCGTAAAGAGCTCAAAATAAATCAAAATATTTTGAAAATGTTATGGTGTATAGAAAATGCTAAGATAAACATTCAGTCAAAATTTCATGTATCAACGGTCATTCAATTTAGAATTACACCAAAAACCAAATTCAATTTTGTGAAAAAGTAGGCATTTGCCGCTGTTTGATTTTAAAATTGGGCCGGTGCCCAGTTGTTGCCGTTTTACCATTATTATATTTCTATACCACAAAAACATGCCTGTTTTATAATATTTTCAGAAAATATACTATATACTTAGAAATTATTGTCACAATGATACATATAATATACATTTACTAATTGATAGTTGGAATATATTTATATTAAGACGTATGCGGGGACGTATACATTATTGTATATGTATGGGTTATTACTTATTCTATTCTGTGGTATGGGTATGTATTTATGTATGTTTGTGTGAGAGTGTTTTGTGAAGGTAAATGAACTTATTAATATTGTTTAAAATAAATGGGTGGAGCGGCTAAAAATATAAAATTACCATAAACTGCTCAAGAATCGAAAATAATTTCTGGTATTTTTAATAAACCGATAAAACTTAAAATAGTAAGCAAGCAATAAAAAAAAAAAATATATTATAATTTAAAATAATATTAATTTTTAAATATATCGTATACCTATATAAGAGCAATAGAGTATGGGCTATAAGTGATGAATCAGAAAAATATTGATTTATGGATAATGCAGTTGACATATTTTCAAAAATAAAAAAAAGAAGATATCCTTATAAACTACTAATATTTTTGTTTATCAATATAAATATTGTTATATAATAGTTTGTAGACTTTTAACTGATATAGGTATACAATTGTTTTTCTAAAATATCTGCTACCTTATGTTTAAAAATTATGTTGCCTAATTAATAAAAAGGGTACCATGAAAAAATTTTAGTAGATAATAATATGTGGTTGCCAGCGAAGCGAGTGGTTTATTTTTTACCCATTCGGGCCGATCAAAACCTTTGCCCCCCTCTATTTAAAACTGAAATGACGCGACTGGGCACTGAGTCAAACCCTAGGTATAGTATTGAAACATCCAACAATATATTATACTGGTATACCTAATACTAATTTTATACGCACGTTATTGTCGCGGCTGTTATTATACTTATTATTAGTTATACTCATAGGCGCAAATAGGGAGGGCTTTAGGGGCTAAGCCCCCCAAAAATGTCCATAACCCTCCCAAACATTTCCTACATTTTGTTTTAAGCTTATTCAATATTATCAAAGTAAGGCCATATTAGCCCTATTAGCCCCCCAAATCTTAAACGCTATTTGCGCCTATGGTCATACTCTACAAAGTTTTAATAGTTTGACCCATCCGTTTACTTTGGAATGTGTCATTCTGTGGTAGTACAGGTTCGAACTGGCCGTAAACGTTTTGCCGCAAATTGGACATGCGTGTGGCCGCTCGCCGCTATGTATGCGCTTGTGGGTGTTCAGCGCGCTGGACGTGGAGAACGCTTTGTCGCACTGGGCGCAAGCGTGAGGACGTTCTCCTGTAAACAGCCACGTCATGGCAAAAATATTTAGATTTATCGATTAATTCGATTGTAACAATAATTAAGGCTGGTATATGTCGTAGTGTTGTTAAAATTCCTTTTATATAGGAATCCGTTCAATTCCTCGTTCCTTTAGTATAAATAGGAATTCGTTCAGTTCCTCGTTCATTTAATGTCAAAAAGAACTCGTCCAATTCCTAGTTCCTATTAAAAAGGAACTCATTCTTTTCCACGTTTATCGTGGTTCATGATCATAAATAACTCGAGTTATTAGTTATTATAAATTTATAAATTTATTAGTTATTATTACTAATCAGAACACAGTCATATACTCATATGTGAATAAAAAATTGGTAGCTTTGTCTATAATTTTTTTTTAATAAATTAATAACGTAATAAGTAATCAAAAATAAAAAATTTTTCTCCCTAAATGTTTTTTTACACTTTTCCGAGAAGAACAAAAGAATTATAATATTTACGTTCCTATTCCTTTAAAAAAGAATGGAATATATTAATTCATTCATTCCTCTAAAAAGGAATCAATTCCAGGAATCGTTCCTTAACAACACTGTATGTGTGTAATTATCATATTGGTTTGGCTTATTTTCACGGTCTTCGATATTTTTTCTAAATTGCATTTCGCGGATGTCCAGAAATGTTTTCAAGTTTTTGTTGTACCTAAGTATACCGATAATCAATATTATATGTAGGTATGTCGCATGTACATGCTAACTGCTAAGTACCTTCATGATAATTCATTTGAATCACTATAATCATTAATAATATTGTGATTTCGTGATAAATGAATCAGCCACTCGTCAGAGCTGGTGATCTTTATTTTAAAAGTATAATATGAACAGTTAGGTAGGTACCTAAGTAATAGGTATAGGTACCTATTAATATTGTATTCATAATTTATATTCAATTAAACTGGTTATTACTTATTACCCTGCATATAGCGTGAAAAATATGCTTTTAGAATAATCCGGAAATTTGACAATTGTTTCTATCAGTTTTCAAAATTCGCAGAGAATCTTTTTTTCAAGATATTAGATATAGGTACAGATCTACCTACATATTTTAGTAAAAAAAAAGTCCAAAAATAAAATTATCATCGTCCGTCAATATTCTGTTTTGTATAGGTAGATAGGTTGTAGCCCATTTGCGCCCAAAATAAAAAACTTAACACCCTGATTTATAGCCCAAATGCGCCCATTTAGGATTCACAGTTGCCGTTTAAAATCGTTTAAGCGACATCAGATATCAAAAAAAAGTAAAATATTTTCAAAATAATGATAAATACTATACAGTAACTTGTACATATACATTATACATATTATTATATAAAAAATATTATTAAGATTATATTAAACTATGAATGTCAAGTTGTTAAATGTTTATATAAAACCAGAATAAATAATACACGTTTTTTGAACACAACGCCAACTTATATCTCCAGAAACCAAAAGATCCTAAAGATTCCTAAAGATTTTTAATCACGTGATATTTAAAATTTTAAAATAACGAAAAACAAAACAAGGTTTTATATCGTAAAATAAGTTAACCTTGATCCCTAGTTATATAATATCACACACCGAGGTCGAGTCTCCCAGACCTCGTTAATATAAAGAAAACGACACCCGAAAGAGCGATGAGAGCGATAGGTGAAGAGGAGAACACATTGAAAAACAATAAGTTCGTATTTCCTAATACATGGATGCCCTAACGGACCGGATGCGTGTGTGACAGTGTGACAGGGCCTTTACACGTCTAGCTATTTTTAGTGTAGTAATGTATATAGACAAATTTAAATGATGTGATCGATTGTTTCGCAAAAAGAAAAAGATCAGGTACTAGACTTAATTATACTATAAAAATATTTAATTTAAAATACACATGTAGGAAATCCATAAAAAACCTTATTTAGATAATTATTATAATATATACATTTCTTCTTTAGTTGGTTTTTATATTATGAAAATATATAGGTAATTTAGTTTTAAACCCCTCCCGAAAATTTGTTCCAACTGCGGCCTTGAAGATAATATCAAAATGCCATGAATAACAAACAAAAAGTATATAATATTCAATTAGGAAAAAAGGTGACACAAATATAACATTACCAGTTATATATTATTTAACTTATCAAATAAACTAACTTTTAGATTCTGAGCAGCTAAGCCTAAAAGTATGAATCGAGTCATAGAATAATACAATTAATCGTAATACCAGAATATTAGGTACCTACCTATAATATATCAATAATAATAATGGTCATTAGAAAACTTAACGTGCTCGAAAATGTAATGCTTTGGGCCGATGAACGGTGAACCTACTATCTGGCTATATAATAATATATTAGATGTCGTCGCCTGGGAGATTTTCGAATTGATCGGTCTCTGTGTTGGAACACTTGTATTTAGCTCATTAGCAATTCTCAATTGAAACTGACACATATACCTATCTACGTCTAAATCAAAAATGGCTGTCAATAACAGCAACGAGATACAGACCACAATACTCGAAATTATCGAAGTAATTGTAATCCGTATAATGGAACGCATTTATGAAGAAGAAAGCTACGATGAAAACCTAATACAAGTTGTTACTCCTCATATTTCTTCTATTCGTATGGATACGGCACCCCCAGACCCAGAGCCTCAAGAAACAACTTCTATCATAGATGACGCACAACTAGAAGACGCAACCAAAAAGGACGACGAGAAAGAAGAACATTTCGAGGAGTCAATTGTCTTGAACAGTGAATTGCAGAGTCTGAGCCTGTAGCTCAAATTCCCGAAACAGCACCACTCGGCCACGCGGTTCAAGAAAACGATGGTTTGAAAGATCTATCAGTAGTTCAGGACGATGTATCAGTCTGCAGTTATGCGCAGTCGGGTGGCGACGCACCGCCCTCGGAGTTGGTGACTGTTGGACCTCTCAACGACGTAGTGAAGCTCGCTGCAGAAGACGTATTATGTACAGACATTGAGCAGCCGGCCAAGGAATTAACTGTGATAGATAGTAGCGATGAGGTGATCGGCAAGGTGATGGACCCTGCAGTAGAACGCGAAAAACGTGTTTCTCCGCTTAGAAAATCGACGTGGAAAAGTGTAAATCGCGCTTTTCGCTTGTTGTTCTGTTGCGGGTGTAAAACCACCCGAACCTAATATACTAGCACAGCCCACTTGGGCCGAAGACGACGGACAGGATGACGGCGACACAAATGAGGGGAGGATACGGGAATGAGTACGGAAGGTGCGCGGCGGTAAGTCACCCGCGCACGTTCTCCGACCAGTCCCAGCGCGACGGGTTCGCGGGCGTAGCGCGCTCGGCCGTAGTTGACGCGCGAGACCCACTGGCGGTTTGGCGAACGCCCGAGTGCAGTTACGGTCACGTGGAATGATGGACGACAACGATGACTACGCGGCGGCTATAGCATAGGTACCGACGCGGACAACGATTCCGCCCCGAACGTACCAACGATGGCGACTCGTTTCGACGGCAACGGCGGAGACTTTGGCACGGGGTGAGTGGTACAGAGATTATATGTGTTAGGAACACGGATGCTAGCGCTGCCAGGCCCGAGGAAACTTAGGTTAGGTTAGTTAGTTAACTGTTTCATGGTCCGGCGGCGGACAAAGATGCGGCTGAAGGGACGACGCCAGGGCGAAAATTTCCGGGAGTCAAGGAGATCCGATGACTCTCGCCTTTTCGTCCCGCGGCAATCCTACATCGGCCGCGTCGCAGACTGTTCCGCAGTACAACATTTCTGTTCACTCTCTCCGCGTGTCTATTGGTCTTCGCCGTCTGTCGTCAGAATCGTCACCGTCAACCGTCGACGCGCATGACATCGCGCACTATAGCCGCCGCTCGTCGCCTTCAACCGTAGTCGCTCCCGTGGCCGTCTCGGTCTGGCCTCGCCAGCTGGGCAAGGTCGTCATGCGTCCGGGGGGGTGGGCAACAATTTTTTTTGCAACACAAATACAATTATAATAAAATATAATAGTAGGTATAGCCGTATAGGTAATCAATGTGATAAATAAATTATTGATTATTTAATATATAAACGACAATGTGAAAAGAATTTTAGATTTTGTTTATTTGTTATTTAATATGTAATATTTATATTTATAAAAAAACATGTCTGGAGGGGGGGGGGCTGGGTCCGTCACTGAATATAATACTATGAATAAAGCGTCTACTTGATGTGACAATAATAATTGTGTATAAGTATAATCATTAAATCATTCATTGAGTATAGTATTATTATACTTGTATACTCATTGGTAATTGGTATATAATATTGTTTTTGATAAAAATTGCGAATATATTATGATTATATAGATCGGTATTAAGTAGGTACTCGAAAATAAATTATTTTCTGTATATTTTCACATGAGGTCGCCCGCAGACATGTATAGGCAGCTGCCGGAAAGTAAAAGACGTGACTATATTATATTATTATATATAATATATTATGAATATAATATGATAATATATGCACCAAATGTTCGGAAAATCGTTCGTCTTTCACGTTTAGTAAATAGTTCAAATTACTTAAAATCAATCGTATTAATATTATATTTTATTCTACGTATAGAATCTTTTTTTATATCTTTTTCTTTTGTTTTTTGCAGCAGGTTGTTTTTCTGATAAAGGTAGAAAAACTTATGAGGAATCTTGTATTACATTTTCAAATCTTAGATTTAAATAGAACATTTTTTATGAATTTCTAGTTCAAAATAATTTGCACATTTTCGTAAATTGTACGTATTTTGTCAATATTTGAACTTTAAATGCTTATATGAAAAAAAATTGTTACCTTGGATTTTTAATATTTTTCATCTTTCTTTGAAACATTATATTATGGGCCTTCTATTAAATTTTCAAGTATTTTTACATAACAAAATTTTTTTTTGATAATATAGGATAAAAACCTAAAAAAAAAATGGAAATTGAAGATGTCCGTAAACAGCTCAAAATAAGTCAAAATATTTTGAAAATGCTATGGTGAATAGAAAATGCTAATATAAACATTCAGTCAAAATGTCTACTATAAATTCCTGCTTTTCCTTAATTTTTCTTTTGTTTTTCACGGCGTCTTTGAAAACTACTGAAAACTTTTGACCCCACAAAGTACAAATTATATTCACTTTTCTAACAGAAAAGATTCTGTTGAAGAAAATCCAAGCACTTTTACTGTCCCAAAAGGTGATGACAGAGCAAAAAAAAAAATAAAAAAAAACACATATCATTGTAAAATCAATACATTCATCGCCCCGATCACAATCTAAAATTAATAAATAAAAAAACATAATTTGAACAACTTTTAAAATAGGAAATATCTTTTATTAAAGTTCCATACGTCGTTTAGCGAAATATGTAAAATATGATGGAGATAGGACTTTGAATAAGGAATCAGGCCTACGAAATATTTGGAACGTTTTTTTGCTCTCCTGAAAAGTTGTCATTTTGGTGTTCAGTGATTTGCGAATTAAGTTGATGATATGATAAGTCGGTACTATCAAAGAAGAAACCAGTAACCATAGTTGAAACTTGAAGCTGTCTTATCAATATAATATAATATATTATATTACTGTCGATCTTAATATTAATGAATATATATACTATTTTCAGGTAGCATACCAGTATACCTAATATTATTATTATTATTTAAATATGTATTATCAAAAATTGGTAGGTATTAATGTATAAGAAATTCTCGCAAGGTAGGCAGCTGCCTGCCCCCCTGCGCCCGCTAATGAGTATGCACTATACAATTAATATAATAAACAGATTATTATTCAACAAAAAAATTATAATTTTATAATAATTATTATACTTATTAAATAAGTATATGCCAAAATATATAAAAAAAACTTAAAAAAAAAAAATAAAAATAATAAATGTTCGAACAAATCATACAAATTGCAATGGCCAGTATGATGTTAAAAAATAATGATAGACAATTATTGTGATAACTAATAATCAAAAAATAATATGTAGGTATATTATGACATAATATGTTATAATACTTAAAATATTTTGAACTGTAAACTAAAATTATGAGATACAATTAGTAGATATTCAAACCATTAAGTCTAATATAAATCAATTATTATAACTATTTAGTATTTATAGCTTTTTCTAACACAATAATTTTATTTTCATTTTGAATTTTGAGTTTACTTACTAGAGAAATATCATTTAGTTTTATATAAAGAAGGCCTAATTAATACTGGCAGAGTTTTCAATCGCCCGTTTTTAACACGTGTGTGTTTGTGTGACAATGATTTGTCACTAAAAATCCCGGGTGGCCATCCGTCCGGGAGCTAGTGACACCGGTCAGTGCGTACACTCGTCTTTTGGAACTGAACGCACACACCGCGCTACGCCGAGCCAAAAAATGCATTTTTATATAATACTATAATTTTTATCGATTGGGAATTTAAAGTTTCGATATGTTTGTAATGTATAAATCTAATAGTTCCTTTCTGTAAGAAAATCGTACGTATTATACTATAGTATTATATTATCGTCTCACCTGTGTGGGTTCTTACGTGCCTTTTTAAAAGCGACGGTCTATCAAAACCCTTCGCGCACACCTCGCAAAATAATTTGTACGGTTTTTTTGACTTGACTTGACATGACGTCAATGTACTCTTTACTGACAAATCCAATGGTTTTAAATCGGCGGAATCATCTTAAAAAAACTCGTACCAATGTAATATAATTTTCACTTACGCGAGTAATTTAATAATATAAAACAAAATACAATAATTTTTATTCATACACCTACCTATTAAACTTGGTCTACGATTACATTTAAAATTATCACACATTTTATTTTAATGTGTCGATATGGTATCATGTGTGTAAAGACTTCTGTCGCCTTCTCGCGATCCACCTATCTACTTTCACAAAGTATACACACATACACACAACTACACGAGTCAATAAATCACTTAGATAGGTACCTGTACCTATCGTAAACACCTCACACGCCAATGAAAAGCTCTTTATAAAGGACGTATAATAACTTATAACAAATGGTTCTGGTCGGTGCTTAACTCTATTTTTTTCCAATTTCAATAAACTATAATAATATACCGTGTTAAACAATGAAATAGGTAGGTATATGGGTCGTTCACAAAATCTATTCTATATGGGTAAGTACTTATCAAAAACGTTGACGCTATGCAGTAACGAATACAATTATTTAATATGTATGTAATATTTTATATTACGTAATAATATTTCAAATTTAGAAATTTCAATCTACTTCCTTATTTTAAGGGCGATAAAAGAAAAAAATATATAAAATTATGAAGAAATTGCAAAACTCACGCCATTTCAGGTGTACCTACCTACCTACCCACTGTGCTCTCATTGACGGAAAATTAATCATCGTTATTTATGTTCTCATACACAATGAATGAGGATTATATTATATGTTTATTTAAGGGGCTTCAGTAATCGGTAAACTGCTGTCAATTTTAGCTCGAAAGACTTTTAGTTCTAAAAATTAAAGTTAGTTTACGTTGTCCGATTTTGATTGTCTATTGATCGTAAGGAACACTTTGTAAAAATTAAATCTTATATTATTATGAACTGTAATTGAAAACTTGAAAATATGAGTTTTTTCAAATCATAATTAAAATTAAAATTAAAAACGGAAGCTGTTTAGTACGAAATACAGACATTTTTTTGCTGAATTCAAATATTTGTTGTGAATCAGAATAACATAACGTTAACTAACTTTAATTTTGTCAAAACAATAATTATAACTTGTAAAATTCATATAGTGAATTTTATGTTGTTATTGAGTGATACCCGCATTGAATTTCAGTCTCACTAATTATCATTTATAGCTAACTAGTGTTTGTCAAGTTCCTTATAAAAAGAAATTCGTTCCGTTCCTTGTTCTTTTTTTAAAAAAAGGAATTCGTTCTGTTCCTCGTTCCTTAAAAAAAAAAGAATTCGTCCCTTTGTCGTTCCATTGGAAAATGGACGAGTTCCTTTTTTAGTTCCAAATAAAATAAAAATTCTTATTTAATCATTTATGTTTTTTTTTCGTTTTATGCATACTTCTTTAATTTTTATTTATAATATATAACTACAAGTAGGTACATATTTTATATGTTTATGTAATATATTATTATATATTTTGAGATTTTATTCAAAATTAAGTTTTGGGTAATTAGCAATATACATTATACACATTAAAAAATATATCTTAATTTAAATATTTACATACTTATCTGTGTAAATTATTGGAACTAGAAAGGAACGAACAATTTCGTCATTTTTCCTTAAAAAAAATAACTAGTTCATTTTCTCGTTCTTTTTTTATAAAAAGGAATTCGTTCATCGCGCCGTTCTTTAAAAAGGAATTCGTTTCAGGAATCCGTTCCTTTTGGAATTCGTTCCTTCCAAACACTGCAGCTAACACATAGATCCTGGACTTAGATCTAAGACCAGATTGAAAATTGCCTAAATGTTGCCTCTTAAATAGGTACTTACATACACGTTTGCTCTGTTATTGTTATACTTGTTAGCATTTTTGGGAAGAAACGTGTTCCTTTTATAGGAACGAAGCTTGGAACGCGTTCTATTTAAAATATTGGAACGAGGAACAGGAAAGAGTTCATATTTTTAAGGAACTTGAACGAATATTTCCGTTATGAATAAATTATGAAAAAAAAAATGAAAATTATTTTTTATAATAATATTTTCTAGAATATATTTAGTTTTGGTAATTTGGTATCACTTTGTCGGTCACTAGTAAATATATAGACCTATGTCTGAAGTTTTGAATTCTATAACATATAAATCACATAATTTTTGTTAAAAATTGTGCTCTGTCTTTCCGCTAATATCTGTTAGTTTTAAAAGAAAAAAATTGGTTTTATTACAATAAATATAAAAATTAATTCGGCTGTAACGGTTAACATGAACACACGTACTTTGTATTATCTCGCTCCGTTATCGCCGCAGTGCGCTCGTTAGTGTATACTATCGGTCGTTTCCAAATAACAATGTCAACGAATAAAACCTCTCAAAAAATTGGTTCAAATTTGTCATGTTCACGCAGCTCCTCAAAAGGTCATTTGTCAAATTCGTCTCTGTCACTAAATCAGAATGATAAAAAATCCAAATTTTTCGTTTCGCCAAACAAATTTGCCGTTCTCGCCAATAACAATAACTGTGAAAATAGCGATGTTTCCACACCTTCAATCAGCTCTAAAGACGACTCCACTAAGTCACCTAACACTGTTCAGGATTTTGATCCGCCGTCTCCGCCAATCTACAAAAAAAATATTGTAAATTACTCCGCCTTCAACTCTATTTTGACAAGTATTACCGACCCAAACGCATTTACTTGCAAGTCTCCGGCTTCTCATCTCGTCGTCCAACCTTCAGGTCGTAATAGCTTCAACAAAATTATTTCTCACTTAAATGAAACTGACCCCAGTTTTCATTCATTTAATCATTAATTTAATTCATTCATCTACCAACGTCTCTACAGGGTCGTCATCAGAAATTTACACCCCCAACCTTAGGTACCAATTTTTCCTCCACTCTGGATGAACTAGGACATCAAGTAAAACACATATACAACGCCAAAGACAAAAATAAACGTCCCCTTCCACTTTTCTTTGTGGAGATCTACCCGAATGAAAATAACGAGGACATTCACAATATTTAGTCGTTCCTTAATACCAAAGTGGCTATCGAAAAACCCCACAAAAAGAGCCATAGCCTCTCACAATGTCATAAATGCCAAGCGTTTGGCCATACGCAAAACTATTGCAACCACGCTTCCCGCTGCGTAAAATGTGGTGCGGAACATTATATCAACGAGTGCACCAAGGACCCGAAAAGTCCTGCCAAGTGTGCACTTTGCTCCGGGGACCATACCGAAAACTTCAGGGGATGCTCAGTTTTCAAAAAAGCTAAAAAAAAAAATAAGACCTTCAAAAGCACCTCCAACCAAAGTTTCAGAGTCAAACCATCATCCCAGTCCGAAATCTTACGTCGAAGCCACCAGGGTTCAAGAATCATCCACAGATCACATTTCCGTCATACTATCTAATTTTATTACTAACCTCAACTCTCTAATCAGTCCACTAATTACTCTCCTCTCCTCAGTTCTTAACGCACTAATCCCCAAAGTTTCCTTATCTCCATAGTTAGTAACGTTAAATTATCCTCATTATAACCTATCTTAATACACCTAGGTATTTATCATGTTTTTAATATTATATTATTCGTAATTTTATTTTATTCACTATCATTATAATTTAATTGGTTGTATACCGCACCGACATTTCGAGTAATAATAATCATTATTTTATTTTATATAATATTCCTCTTTATATCGTTAATTATCAATATTATCATGTATAATGTATATGTATATCTATTATAATCGTTGAGCCATCATAGTTTTTACTAGAGGCTAATAAAAAAAAATATACATATAAAAATTAGTTGATTATTTCTTTAAACGTTGTCCGCAAAAAACACCATTGACAACCACTCAGATCGTAAAAAAATGTAAAGGAACGGGAACGCGTTCCTTTTTTGAAACAGGAACGAGGAATGGGAACGAGTTCCTTTTTAAAAGGAACTTTCTCAACACTGCTTATTAGTAATTGTTACACTGACGCGTAACAGGAGAATAATATTAAGTGAATCGCAAGTTTTTTTTTTTCATTATTTTAATGTGAAAATTGTTTTTGTTTTCATTTTAAATACGTTTAATACAAAATAATTACACGGAACGCGTTGTGTATAACATACGACATTATAATATTATATAATATAAGTAATCGTAACGATTGAGCGGGCGTGGCGTTGGTGGCCTATATTATATGGGTATTACTGTATTAGTAACCGTGTCTGACGCTCCATTTGAAATTTCCGTTTCTGTCCGTCTTGACGAAACTGTAAACGGGTTTCCGGTCACCGAAGCGATCATCGTCACCACGGCGGTCGGCCGAGTCCGATCGCCCTTCCGGTGTCGGGGGTCCGGCGTCCCGGAGTTGTCGTTTGATCCTGAACGAACTGTGCACCACGTGATCGGCGACTGTGCCCTGCGACAGCGGCCCGTCAAACTGCCCCGTGAACGGCATCTGGAACGCGTCCACGTACTGGTGGTGATGGTGTGGGTTATGATTATTGTGCAGTTGGTGAAAATGGTTGTTATTGTTGAACCGGAAGGCATTCGGTTCGGCGAACGAGGGTGGCGGCCTGAGCGGCTGTTGTTGAGCGGTCTTCGGCGTACCCCAGTACACATTTTTGTTGGACGACGACGGCCGTATGACGGCGTCTAGTGGCGTGAACTTGGTGTTGGTCGCAGTAGAGGCATCGAAACCACTTCCTCCGCCACTTCCGCCTCCACCGAAGAACAGAGATCCGCCACTGTTCGCAGGGTACTGTTTGTTGTTGCGCACCGAACTCGCTGTCTCTTGGCCAAAATCTTGCTGGAATAATGTCTGACCACTGCCGCTGGACGGCTGTTCTGGGCCGCCCAAGAACGGGGGCGTGAGTATCTCGCTAGCATCAAATCCCAGTTCCCAGCGACCACCGTTTTGTTGCTGCTGCTGCTGGTTGGCCGTGGGATCGTTATTCACCTGCAGCGACGGCGTGTATGGAGTGAACTGTTCCAGTGGTGGGTTGGCGAACGTCAGGCTGTGCACCTGGTTACTAGGAGAGGACGTCTGCACTGCGAGCGAACTGAGTGATGTCCCGTGTGAAGGTGGTGGTTGAGCCTGTGCCGAGGGAAAACCACCGCCGCCACCGGCTCCCCCGCTGGGTGTGAATGGTGACGTGTGCACCGCCACGGGCGCCGACTGTGCGGTCAATGGTACGAGCGGTGGTGGCGGCGGTGCCTGTACGTTGTGGACATGTGATTCCGGCCGGTTCTGTGTCGTCGATTCGCCGGCTGGAAAGTTTTGCTGCAGGAACTGAAAGTCGGCGTTCGGCGGCGGCGTCAGATAATCGATAGGCTCCCGGTTGTCTGCGGTCAGGTCTACTGTGGACGCCAAGTCCGTCGGCTGTTGCAGCTGGCCACCCGTCGGCACCGATTGCAGTGGTGGCGGTGACACAGCTGCCCCCGTGAACATATTTTGCTGATGATGGTGATGGTCCTGCAGGCCTCCGATCCGGGCTACGGTGTGTGACTGCACTGGTACGTTTTGCCGGCGAGCTCTTAACAGACCTGTTAACGTACGTTAAGTGTAATATTAACGGCGTATGTGTATATTAATTTATTTCTAGTTATTACAAAAAAAATTAAAGGCATTGAGTACCGGAATTTAATATATTTTGTGTTTTGTCTTTGCTGTCTTTTACACATGCAACATAGTAAAAACACCCATTTTGCACCATCCATCAGATCGATTTAGTGATTTAATATATAAATATTATAATAACAGATTTGAATTCAACATGAATAGTGTACATCTGATCTAAGCTACCTTTTTGAATTCACTCCATAATTTCCAAAAATTTCATTTGAAAGTTCGACAATATTGTTAAAAATATAATTTATTAATTAAAAATTAAATTGAAAAAAGTGGTCTGCTCGACATCACGCGCACGCCTCACTTTGTAGTTTGGATACAAATCCATTTTTATAATTTTAATCGTTTCACTACACCGGACGCGAAATTATAGTAGGTAGTTTTTACTATGTTGCACGTGTGAAAAAAAGACAATCCAATATTGGTACTTAATTTTCTAAAATAAAAATTACTAGAAGGAATGAGTAAAAAAAGTACAAAACCATGTTGGTGAGATCCGAGAGGGGTCAATGGTACAATTAAGGAGGAAAAAACTTTATAGTATAGTAGATTTTTCGTAAAGTATACTTGTGATTAACTTTCCCACATTTTGAACTTTTTTTCTCCTAAAATGTTAATATATACTTTCTAATATAATACGTTTACTGTAGGGTCTAAGAGAATAAAATCGAAAATTTGAGGAATTCGATCTCAACTCTCAAGTAGAATTGACGAAAAGTTCAAATATGTTTTCGGAATTTGTTTTGTTTTACTAGTTGGAAATAGAACACATTCTAAAGTGTCATGTGGTACGTCGTGCGTGTTTTTAGATATGGATAATGTAAGACAAACATCTGCCTTTAAGCCTCTTAAGACTAGATGCCCAAACGCAGTAAACATAATATTGTGATATGATCGCGATCACCATCCTATATGGGCTGATTATTCTATTATACGAATGACCTGCTTATTAACGTTTTCACATTAAAGTTAAAGCTCAACAGCACATTTTAGTTTTTACCACTCTTATCTGAATACCTAAACAGTTCTTGAAGTCGCATATATAAAGTCTAAGTCGACAAATATTTTTAAATTAACAGTTCACGTGCTCGTGGTATAAAAAAACTTCGACCCGCAAATAACATTTTTTAGTAGGTACAACAAAACAAGATGAAGACTGTGAAACCGGTAGAATTGACGAGTTGGTATGCACGAAGTCGACATCGACATATATCATATTATATTAATAAATTGTACTCATAGAATTTTTAATATTCTTTATTAATTTAATTTTTTTTAATGTAAATTTTTTTAATTTATTTGTGTACGTACTATTTTGGTCATCAAGATGTCAACTAAAAACTGAATTTTTAACTTAATTTAACTTCATAGGTACTTACGTACGTGAGAAGTTAAAATATATTATTTCAGGGATTTACTTTACAACCTAGGTCGTTACAATATTCAGCTTCTACCTATAGTGACCGCCATTCGTATGACTCGAAATTGGGCGACCGCAACTTGGTAGTATACCTACATATTTTTTGACTTTGACCGCAACTCTGAAACACCGCAACCTACACTAGTATATATTTTGATCGGATATTTCTTATTATTACAATAGTTACAGTATAAAAATAATTCACCTATATAACATATATTATTATTATAATATTATACCATCGAGAAACGATATTATCATAGCTTGCAATATACAAACCGACTTATCTTTATATTGTTGTATTACGTATAATAGTGTATACAATAAATCGCAGAACGTGCTCTATATATTATAGTCGAAGTGATGGACATAATTCGCGAATTCGTGCCTGTACATACGTATGACTTACATAGTTTATTATATATATACGCTATTTTACGTTGCGAAAACAGCCACGGCCGTTACTGCAGTATACGCAATAATAACCGGACATTGTATTATACAACACAATATTTTTAACTACCCCATAAACGTGAACCGTCGGATTTTATTGCTCGTCAGTCGTTCGCATAGCTATATTTTGCAGACGGTCATTGTATTCGACCGAATTTTATAGCTTCTGGGGTTTCTGGTTTGTGTACAGGTAAAATAACGTACGAGATTTTTTGAAATATTTTATACATTGATTTAACCGTTTATCATTGTATACCTATATATACATATATATAATTTACATTGATTAAAGTTAATCGGTGCAGTTAAAATATAGGTTCGTTGTTTTTTTGTTTTTTTATATCAAACATTTAACATAAATCATAATATTCATATCGTGTGTGCAAATACTTTTCAACGATAAACATAATATTATATTAACGTCTGCAGGTCATTAAATAACAAAAAAATCCAAAGTTTGTGTCATCGATAACACCTACCTAGGTATAGGTATGCATTTCGTATAACTCCCATTATATATACATCTACTAATTACTATACATACTATATTGCAATAAAATACAATTTAAATATACCTTGCAAGTTTCAGGCTGTAACTATATGGATCATATTATTATTACTAGCAATATTGAACTATAAATTATAATAATATATTATAACGTACTTATTATGTAATTACCTATGACACACAGTGATAATGATTATGCACAATAAAAAAATAATATATAATGTGTTTAGTTATACCTGTCTTGAAATCGCGTTCGATGACGTATATCTTTTTGACTTCGAATAATACCGCGACGGATACGGTCGAGAGGAACACCTGTAAAAGTATACATGCGTTTGATTTTCATTAAACATGACATCTGAACAACGGCCGCGGCGGGTACCTTATGAGATCAACGCGACCAACGTTATTGTTAATGTATTTTTTTGTGATTTTTTTGTGATTTATATTATTATATGTTTTCGTTTTGTTTTTGATTGCGCAACAGTATCCACATGCCCGAGCGGATCAAAAAGAAAATGAGGCCAAGAAAACATATAACATTATGTTACTTTTCTTTATTGTCCGTTGATTACCTAGTGCGTTTTTCCCTACATGTCCCCGCCGTGTTCTTTTCAACTGGAAACCGTCACTAATATTGGGCCGATACGCGAGGGAAAGTGCCATCAATGTGACAAAATGACAAAAAACAACGGATTTATAATATATAAAATATATTATATATATCATATCTGGTGTGAACAAATATATAACATATAATATGTATCAGTTGTATCTACGTGTATCGTGTATGATGGAATAGGGAAGGACAATATTAGACGAGTTTGAAAATCACCTCTGAATTCGTGAATGTTGCATCTTATGTACCCATTTTAAAACTAAGTATTAGTTTTAAATTTTTAAATGTAAATTGTAAACAACTGTAGAGTAAGATACAACCAACACGCGAAATTTAGTTGAATCTACACGATATACCTGATATTAACGGATAAAATTAAAAATATTTATAACTTTATAAAAATAATAATTTTAGTAGTATAATAGGGATTGGCATTTAGAGATTTTAATGACGCCAACAAATTCGTACACACTAATACCAAAGTACAAATTTTTTTTCATTCTCGTCTAAAACAATATTTTCACACTAGTGTATTACATTGATATTTAATTTTCAAATCACATTGATAAAACTTTTTGACCATGTCATGTTGACAATAAACTAATATTTATGTTTAATTTCGATATCAGATGCTATAAATACGTACTATATAGCTGTCCCCAAATTAAAATAAAATAATAATACTTTTTGTTATAATTTAATCAATCATATACATGTATGTATTTTTTTTAACCTAAAATATGTTAAAATAACGCTGAATAATTGTTAAGACCATAATGAATTTTACCAAGCTTATTAAAATAATAAAAATTGTACTTAATAATTAATACCTATGGAACGTTAAAAATAATATCCTATATTATGAGTACCTATAATGTATTTTTTATAAAAGAAACGCTGAACGAGTCAATTTAATAAATCATCCCAGTTTGGTATTATAGTTTATAGGAATTTTAATACAGAAACAATGTATTATATTGTATACAAACAAGTATAAGTATACTTATGTTTATTTTTACAGCATTAAAAAATGAAAGACATAAACTTTTTCATATGGATATTATAAATATTATAAATATATATACTAAACTACTATAAAACATTTGCATGCCATACACAAACTACATATACTAATAATATGGCCAATATTATTTTGTACGACAAATATTCATTTAATTTTGGATAAAAAAAAAAATTACTTACCAAACAATAATATAAAAACTGCATTATCAAAGGTGATTAAAATTTAAAACTAAACACTGAATTAAAATAAGATAAAAATTGTTTAAATAATATATTATTATTAAAAAACGTATGTGGTATAAATTAATTTTGTTGGAGTAGATCACTATTATTCAGTTGCTTCGACGTGTGTCTACAACGTACAGATTGACTTTTTACTATGGTTGACATTAGAACCGTCTAGGCTGGTTTCTCCTATTCCCCTCCACTTATTACGTTTCAAAAGAAATATATTTATTTGTTATTGTATTTTATCATGAAAGAAATTATATTATTTTACAATTATAATGTTCTCGCCTCTTACAAACCTACCAATTCAAATGTCATATCGTATATTGTTAGCACAAAGACTCTAATCTACCTATATAGGATTTATTTAGTAACGATGATTACGTGTGTGTTGTTAACTCAAAGTTAATCGATAAAGTTCATTTAATTTTATTTTAATATAAATGTATTACATATAGATTAGTTTCAAATACATCATTACATCATAGATGGACGATACATGATAACAATGACAATTCAATACTTTATTAAAATTACGAAGGTAGACCTACACGTATAACTTATAACGAAATAATTTCAATTAATACACAATTGTTGAGCTGTGGCTGTGAAATGTATAATACAATTTTTTTATCTTGGGAATGAGCGAAATATCTTATGATAATTACGATTTTTTTTAAATTAATTATAAATTAGCTTTTGGATTTTAAAAATAAAATATAAAATCACATAATACCTATTATAACAATTATCATGTTCCATCAATAAGTTTAAAATGTTGAATAAATAATTATTTTTCTGTATAATAGGTATGTAAAACAATAATTGTATGTAAACCGGTAGGACTTAACATGTAAACGGCAAATTCTATAGAAACTAATTTCTAGTTTCAACTAAAATAATTTGATTGTATGCGAAGATTTATAATTGCATTAAAATATTTATAGCTAATGATACACAACTAGATACACAACTAGGTATATAACTATCCTGATACAAGGGGGGATCAAAGCATGACGACAATCCAACACCAGATATATGTATATATCTTGTACAGGTATTTTCTTAAAAATACAGTTCAATATCTTCTGGAAAAACACGTGAAATGTTTAGCACGTCATGCGTAATAAACGTTAATCATATTTTGGTAATCTTAGCTTCGTCCGGAATCAAACATTTATAAATATGGTAGGTGTACAATTTTTAGTATTTGTGAGTGAGTACCAATAGGTATCGGTCTATTGCTATTATTTATTAAGTATTAATTATAATATTAAAATATTAGGTATTTTTCAGCGCAGATACATCTTACATATTATAATAAAAATAATATTGTAATACTATCATTATCTACTCAAAAATAATTTATGAATGTTTTAAAATTTAAATAACTGTTAGTTTTAGTACCTACGTAAAACTTAACTTATTGATATTGTGTACATGAATTTGAATGTTATAATCATTTTATAGTCTGAGGCACATGGGTTGACAAATGATAAAAATGTACAAAAAATACCGCGTAGTTACACAGCAACAACATGAAAGGTAGGTCCTAAACTCCTACTCATAGATCATAATATACAAGAATATATTATGATCTAACTGATGTAAGGCCTTACTATAGTACTATACCTAGAAATGCTAGAATCTACATATACGTATAGGTAACAACGTTTCTAATTATTTTGATTACCTATGTGTCACGTTATAGTTTCTTTGGTTATACTATACTACATACCTAAGTACATATAGATTAAAAACTAATGCTGACTAGTGTCAATTAATGATCATTGTTATCTTTTTGGTCTGATTATTAAAATGACGAATAGTGTAAAACAATATTATTGTTGTTGCGTACATAAAAAAAATTTAGCCTTCGTTTCATACGAAATTATATTTGTTACTCAATTCGAATTATAATTATTCTATATAAGTATTAAAGTGGTATGTGTATTATTGTTCACGTTCAGAACGCAAATTAGATTTCGTCCGATTTTCTTTTTTAACTATTAAACCATTACCTATAACAATTGTTAATAATATTATAATCTCCCTCTAAAGTCGTAGTACCTAAGTACTAAATATATAAAAAAAATCTTAACTATATTATTTCTTTACCTGCATATTATTTTCTAGTTTCATGTTAACTGATTCGAGTGTATATATACGCCTATGCCTTTTACATTGTAACCATATACAATGTAATTTACATTGCATATACCTATAGGTACCTATTTTATGACTTACAGAAATACAGAGTAATTGCTTTTTGGACCATATATGGTTTGTAAATTGTAATACAATAATATATTTTATTATTCTTGCGGATGCGGATTATCGGATCCGAAATAATCACATTGGTACAAAATAAATTCAAATTTTTCAGTGAAAGTAACTTTTATTTTCATCGTGGGAAAAGAGAGTCAAACTAAACGGAGAGCATGGGCTGCCCGATACAACATAAATTAGGTGCCTATATTTTTTTAAGTGTCAACCATATCAAATAGGGTTCTACAAAATAAAACGACCAGGGCCCATCATTATCTGTATTGCTCTTATTATGTGCAACTAAATTATTATGAACGAATGAACAATGTCTCTTATAACGTCATAACCATAGACGGTCGATATAATAACAATATAATATAATAGTCGTTACAAAATACCAATCAATACCTTCTATGCTTTTGACAGCTGTTTATGTAATGGGCCAGGTCTTCTGCAGGTTCTAAATATTATATTATATTTATAATAAATAATAATATAATATGTAGCACTGCACATTTTCATCATTTTTATTGTCATAATTTTCTTACCTATATAATGTATAAATATATATTATTATAAGCTCAATACGTTATTTTTCTACTGGCCGTCACTATTTACTCAAACCACTGAATTTATTATAATGCATTATAAAAATATAAATTGACAAAAAAAGCAATTTTTCATTTATAATTAATTATATGTATATATAATTTATATACATAAAACATATATGTGTATAAATGTATGTATACTATACATTTATAAGTAACGTATATTTACCTATTTTCTTTCTGGTAAATTTTCAAATTTTGCATAATAGTCAATAATCGAACGTAGCTATTCATTCAATTTTTGTATTGATAAAATGTGAAGAAACGATTATAGTATATAAATTATATATAGTGGATAAACGATATATTATACTACAAATTATGTATTTTAATACAGTGATACTCTAAATTGTATTAAGAAATAATAATAATAATGCCTATAATATTATATGTTGATTTTTATGCAAACCTACTTAAGAAGCATCGTTATTGTGATTGTTTAAAAGACGAATAATTTTACTCTAAATTGTTTTAGTTCTCAACTTAGAAATCAATACCAATTATTTAATAATTAGGTTTTCTCATAATTAAAAAATACCTTTCACCATTTTACGTTATGTAAAATAACTAATAATACAATGTTATTTGTTTATTTTGTTATTCAAAATTTGAGTGATTGTTAAAAAAGAGAAAACTTTTACAAATCGTTTTTATTTTAATTGCATATGACTTACTGCCGGAAAATTATTCCTACTTACTTTACTTATCTAATATTTGTTTTTCTCAAACTTGTCTACATTTTATCTGTTTAATGAGCTCTGAAGCATGAATCTTTAAAATAAATTGATTAAAACAATAGTAATTTAAAAGTTTAATCAAACAAATCGATTATTGGTACATTAAAAAAAGGGCTAGTTAGTTGTGTATAAAGTCAACTATTTACTGGTGTAGCAAAACTACATTATAATATTTGAGGTATAACATAATTTTAATAGAAAAAAAAATTACGTTTACTATAGTATTGTAATTAAATAACCCATCTAGATACTTCAGTACTTCAAGTTTTTATAATTGTAAA
The DNA here is from genome assembly GCF_005508785.2 of Acyrthosiphon pisum. NCBI lineage: Eukaryota > Metazoa > Arthropoda > Insecta > Hemiptera > Aphididae > Acyrthosiphon > Acyrthosiphon pisum. Next base: position 125,216,124 of record NC_042494.1, read on the forward strand.
TGTATACAATTAAACAATATTTAAGAATTAATCAATTCTTAATCTTTTATCGGTTTCAAAATGAACTTATTCCCTGTGGCTTCGTCCATGACCACTCCAGTCTTCATGTCGAAAACTAAAACAGGAGCGGTTTTTTTAGCGGAGCTTCCTATAGTTGTCGGTGCTGCTGGTGGTTCTACTAGTCGCTTTGGATAGTTCCGTACACCTTTAACGGGTTTCTTGGGTTTATTCTTAAGGAGTGTCATCATCATTGGCTTATAAATCACGGGTCTCTGACGGCTCTCCTAAATTTAATAGATATGTTTTATTATATTATAAACAGGGATTGTTAATTAATATTTTTAGAGAGCCACTACCCACTCAAGGAATTCTAGAAGTTTTTTAAGGCCATCAAAATGTAATTCACATGTTTATCCAAAGAAAGTAAAAACAAAATAAAAATATAAAATAAAAATTACTGAAAACTTATTTAATTCGCCATCAAAAATAATTAATTAAAAAACACGTATTTTCTTGTTGACATGCGGGTCAGATAATGTCGGTCTACGGGCCGTCATTTATTGGTGACCTCTGAACTCTGATATAGGTTAAAATAATAATTATAAATTATAATATAACGAATCCTTTAATTTGTGAATCGTGAAATTAAATAAATAAATAAAATATGTCCGATAGTATGTATTAATGTGTTACATTAAGATTTAAGATAAATGCATAAATTAAACTTATGTTTGTATTTATTTATTATTATGGATTTTACCTGTCCGTAATCTATCGGAGTAGGTTCTTCGTATGGTTCGTTTTTTTCCTAAACAAATAATACAACAAATAACACACCTGTTATTATATTTCTAACAGTATTTGAAAAAAACAACTAATTATTTAATAATCTCACGTTTTCGTTAGATCCACCGCCGCCGTGGTTTAAATCCCAATACTGTTCACCGTAACTGCCGTCTTTGTCACCCCATTTCACCTGTTAAAATTGAATCACAACGCATATTGAACATTTTACGAGCTAGGTATACGGGATGATACATTTAACGTAAGACACTCACTAATTCAAAAAACACGTTTTTGAGTATATTTCATTTATATAATTTTACGTCATAACAAAAAAAGATTTTTGAAAAATAAATTCTACTTTTTGTCGTTATATTTTTTTAAGTTTTTACTCTTTTAAATGACAACATAGATAGGTAGTGAACGTTATACAAATTTAATTTGCTTATTATTTGGGCTATAAGAATCAATTTTTGACAGGTATTGACATAGCTTATTAGTCATAAATTTTATTATAAGACTTAAAAGGTTTGATGAGCGGTGTAGTGAGCCAACATTTTGTAGGGTACCCATGTCGGGCCATGTACCACTCCACTCCGCTCATATAAACTTTGTAAATAGGAACTTATAACTCATAACCTATACTCTTCCAAAATTATATTTTTATATATCGAAGTAGATATACTAAATCGAAGTAGACATACTCCAAAATAATATTCTACTTTGGAATGATGAATGAAAAATTCACTGTGTCATTATAAATGTAAAAATTGCCAACATTTTAACGATAAAAAAAAGCTAAAAATGTAGCTGTTATAGGCAAATTTTATTTTTTAATAAATTAAAATTACGTAAAAGAAATATTTTGAAAAAAGTTAATAGTTTATGAGTACCTATCTTACGTTACTCATCCGGTTATCAGCACTTTTTTTATTATTCAATAATACTGAACTCACCTTTCCTTGGTACCGTTGGGCATCGAAATCCTTTTTCTCGTACCTTTGTTCCCAGACGTTTGGATCCTCGAACACGTGTCCAAATTCCAATTGTTGAGGTCCGCTTTGCAACGAATAAACGTCCCTAAAACGCAAGAAAAATTAAAAGAAATAATCGATTGAACGGCACTCTTAATATCAATAATAAATGTATTTTACTAGGTATAATTTTACATTTTATGTTGTCTATTGACACACATACGGTGATAGATTTTACACTAATTTTTTTGTAAAGCTATCGTTTACTTATTATAAAACTTCAAATTATATAATATATGACATCTATCTTTTCAATAACACTAACAATTGACTGAACAAATTATAGTGGAGCCATGCAAATATACCCGAGATCCTAGCATGAAAATAAAGTATTATAACATTATTTTGGCGTTTGCGGATTGTTACGTAGATATAATAGTCGTCTTATGTAAGCTAAAGGGGGTTTGCATTTCCTCAGCCTCTGTTTCACTTTTATATTATAGCAATAACTGCACCAATACGCCATTTCGTATCGTGGGACTTCCGACATGTTAATTCGAAATAAATAGGTATACCTATATTATATATGAAATTATGAACCAGTACGGCTGCTTACATGAAATGTTTGTTTTCCGCGTCCTCGTCTTCCACTTTCTCTCCCAAGCGCATGTCGTCAACGGTGTCCCTATCGTTTTCAGCTGTTAACAATAATACATTTTACCATGTTATGCACAGTTATGATAATTCGATATTGATTAGTATAATATAATATTATTATTGTCGTTGGTCGCTGCAGCGTTTACCTCCGGGTACATATCGATCCTTGGACACGTGATCGACCACTGTAATGGCTGTAGTGACGCCATAATAGTAGCACGTCTGCAAACAAAAAAAAAACAATTTAAAACAATTTACTATAGATTCCTTACTATATAATGCACAACGTGTTTACGGTATAATATACTGCAGAGTGATTCACCGCGCATGCTCATCCCTACTTTTCATTTAATAATGAATTTATTCAAATTCTGGAATTTTTTTTTGTACTACCTACTTGAGAAGTGTCTTGTGGTGATACAAATTTTTGTTTTTAAAATTAAAAGCCCCTTTTTACTCTAAATTATTTAGAAGATAATTTTTTTGAACATTTTGATGTAGGTAGGTATCTAGTTCAAAATTCTAAGATTAGGATCACCACCACGTATTAATCAACATATTGATATTATATAAAATACAATACATGTATTTTAAAAATATAGGTATTTCACTCGAATCGGCAATCTTTTAAATGTCAAGCCATTGAGGGTCAAAAAATCAATACAAATATTTAACGAGCCCAAATTTAAATGTACTAATTTTTATAATCTATCTTATTTTACTTTAAACAAAAATGTATAGTAATATCAAATTTAGTTTATTTAAGTTCATAACTTTTAGGTTTATTATTTTAACAACGTATATTAACAAACAAACAACATTTTAATCCGCAGTCCATAGGTACTATTTTTTTTTTTAACAAGCAATATATTATTATATTAATATACAATCTGTATCATTAGACACAAAAAGAATATAGGCTAAAAGCAACAAATATGTCAGGTAACATTATTTTGATGAAAAGAGCCACCCATTGATGACACTTCCTATAAACTATACTATTTTACTACATCTATCCCATACTATATTAGTTTGTGATTTTACATATGGCCGCGGGATGTCGACCCCTATTCTAAATGTACGAAGATACGCAGGTATTAGACCAAATAATGATCTCGCGTGTATACATTATAATTTTCAGTGATGAAAAATTGAAAACAAAATATTCTTTAATTATTTGTAATTTTAAATTCTCAGATAGTATATTTAGTAGATATCAGGAGATAATCAAAAAATATTTTGAGAACCGATAATCATTTATCCACCTCATCCCGTTTGTGGATACCTATACCATATTATGAAAATATATTTATAAATATGATTAATTTTCTAAATTTAAGTTTCCAAAAATAGAAAGTGTCTTCAATGTGTGGCTTCCTTCCTTTCATGTCTTTCATTGAGTTTTCATGATTTTTTGTTTGAACAAGTACTATACAATGAATATCGACAAAACTACAAAATTCCACCTTCATAAGTATTAAGTAAGTACCTACCTACTAATTGTATCTGATGCTGATAATATTATGAGGAATGCAAGAAATTTTTTTTTTTTACTGAGCGATAATCGATTTTTACTATCATCACATACCCCTAAGCCGATCCCACTTAAATATTAAAGTATACCCTCGAATGTTTTACAGCAATACATCACTGATTTTACGATTGTTATTATTAAAATACTCACCGATATCAAGAGCAGACAAAAATAGCGATGAGTGCATATCGGCCAGGCCGGGAACGTCATGTTTTCGCGACGGTCTTATTCGCTATGTTATCCGCTTGTGCTCGGCGAGTCCGATATGGTTATTATTACGTATATAATATGTATATGTATCGTACTCGTATTGGCATTCGCGTGCACTGCACTGACGAGGTAGGTACGAGAAATCGCCGAAATCGATCGTAGCGAAATCCGTTCCGATTATCAGCGACGTGTCGGATTTCCGCGTGTCTCGCGGCCTGCACACGACTATTATAATATTATTGTGATTGTTGCAATTATTATTATACTGTACAATACGTATATTATACTATATCGCCGCCGTCATTCGTAAAACTGAAACGCATTGTTATTATATTTGTTCCACGGTAGTGTTCCTATGGGGCTCGCGGAGTGTACAGGGCCCGCGCCTTTTTCCGCGTTTGCGGTTTTCAAAAACTGCAGTCGTTGTGGTCGTACGGTCTGCAGCGCGTAAAACTGCTGCTGTGGTACCAGTGACCAATATATCTCATTGGTATCAAATGACAAAAATCAATATATATATATATATATATATATTTTATAGGTAGTATATATAATATACAAAATATCATAGATTGCTATATGACGTATTATGGTACGTTTTACTTACAAATCACAACACATAATAATGCATTGTATGCAACAGTATATTGAAATGCTGCAGCAGTAATGCAGTCCAAATTATTGACTATTTAGTTTAGTTTTATTTTAGATTTTTATTTGGTAAACGCCGAGACTCCTCTCGATCTGCAGCCCCCTTCTATTAAAAATAGTGCGTAGATGATAGCGACCATTTGGCATTTCAACTATTACATACGAAACCATACGCTCAAAAATGAGCCATCATGTCAATAATAATTATTGGCCGGTTCAATTAATGCAAATCAGAACATTACGGTTGCCGATGGTTGGTGACGAGGTGGTTGTGTGAAAATTATCCGTTAAAACCGTCGTCCGTCGAAGATTGTAGACGTTTTTTAGTTATTATTTATTAGTTATTAGTTATTATACACTATTTACTATTGCGTTATGACATTATACGAACGTGATGGAAAATTGTCGTTCGTCACATCTGCAAGAACGTAAATTTGAAACGTCAAAAAGTAAAAACTGTACAGTTACATTTTATCTGCGTATATATGTATATAATTATTATACAATGGAATCAACATGACGAAGGTATGTAATGTGTATTACATTGTACTCATTGTAGAAGTCTCTTAAAAAACGGTTTAAAAATAAATTATGATAAATTTTGAATCAGTAAACGTATGTTATTTTACACTGCAGAAATGTGACTATACGAATGATTTGAGTAATAACTATTATATATATAATCTATAATAAGTAAATAGTATAGAGGACGCAGTATGTACAGGTATACATAATCTAATGGAAGTAAATCTATAGTCAATGACGTCATTCTATCGTGACTCGTGAGGATATAATATAACTTATAGTTCTGGAATTGGTAATTTAAACATCAATACAAAATAAGGTACATTTTATTCAATAATACATCTTTACTTAGGTACCTAAACTAGGTACCTATATTATGCTAGACTTAAAAATAAAACAATGTTTTGTAAACACTTAATACATTGGAGTGTAAAATGAAAATTAAGTAAAAAGTAAAAATAAGACAGGAACAGATACAGAACATGATTTAAACAAAGTTAACTACGTTTTTTTTATTGACATAAACTATCATAATGTTTAATGTTTTTAAATGTTTTAGTTTAGTTTTTCAAACATTAATCACATCAGTTCTATAGTGAAGACATTTTGTTTTTCAAAACTTTGACCAGGTACTCTGTTTTCTTGACAACACTTGAACACTGAAATATTTTACAATTTATTCTAAGAAGATGAAGTGTTATTACATGAGTTATCTATACTTATGTTTTATCTCTTCTTGTTGAAAAAATTTATTTTGTATAGGTATAATGAGATCAAGTTTCATACGCATAGTAAAGGCTATAAGCTAATTAACATAAACATAGTTGGGGTTGCGATGGATGAATATCCATCCCTTATTCCCTTAGCCGCTAAACAAACATCGGTATATGCCTATAATGCACGGTGAACAATAGACAATTAACCAGTTTAGCACTCTTAATTAAATACTCGACGAGGGAGAAGGATACCCAGTGTCCAGAACTGGTTTCGATGGGAACGAAGTAGGGTGCAGATATAATAATCCCCTTTATGTTGACCATTGGAAGTAACACGATCATTAATTAAGGCCCCTGTCCTTAATTAGGCTATAAAATATCAACACTATACATTATTATATGCCAACTATATTCTTGGACGAAAAGGAAATACATGTTCGAACAATTTTCAAATAAAAAATTGGATTGATACAAATCGAATTAATTTTTTTTTCTTACACGGTTACACGGTTACACGGTACTAGTATATTATACTATAGACAATAACAGATATATTATTATTATTATTGTTTTTTGTTTTCGTTCTTAGAATTATTTACGGCTTACATATTTTTTACTATAGTATTAACTATACCATAATTAATCATATTATATTCACTTGTTATTTGATCATCAAAATAAAATAATTTTTAATTCATGTAAATGAAGTTGGCCCCGCCCACTTTGTCCGAATGATTTCAAAATACCACCAAATAATTGCAAATCAATTGCAAATAATTGCAAATCACCCAGTTTTGAGTAAACTCAAATTCAATGTTGGGGGGGGGCCAACTTCATACAGCCCCCCACTTTGTCCAATTTTTTTCAAAATTTCGCCAAATAATTGCAAATTCATTGCAACTAATTGCAAATCGAGTTTTGCTAATTGCAAATCATTTTTTATATTTTTTACGAATTTTTCAAATTTTTAGCCAGCCCCCCCACTTTGTCCGATTTTTTTCAAAATGCCGCCAAATTATTGCAAATTCATTGCAACTAATTGCAAATCGAGTTTTGCTAATTATTTGGTGGTATTTTGAAATCATTCGGACAAAGTGTGGGGGGGGGGGCAACTTCATGTACATTTTTAATTCGATAATAATTAATAGCTGAAATCAACTGGTCACTGGTATATTTACTTACATTATATATAGGTATATTATATACTATACACAGATATACTTACCTATATATTTAATTTATGAAATATCAGTTTCACTTTGAGGAATTCTCCTCATTATAAAGAGCGATCTGTTTGGTTTTCGATATTTAATAACACAGTTCTGATACGTCAAGAAATCGAGGATATTCTGTTGCTATATTATAATAGTTACTTTCTCAATATTCTGAAAAAAAAGTTATATTAATAATAATATTTATAGTTTTTACGAATAATGACTAATGAGTTATAAAATAAACTAATTATTGAGTAAAACGAGGAATTAAATTAGGTATTTACTTGTGGTTACAAATATGTTTTAAATTAAAACAATATTATTAAAATTATAATATATCATGCATAGGTTTTATTCGAAAATATATAAAATAATATTTATCATTGTCGTTGTTAAACTTTAAAATATGTGTTTTAGTTTGCATTAGGTTATTGTATGAATATTCACAAAAATACTTAATAAATTATCTCCATTAAATATAACTATCTTATATTAGTTATATTGTTACAAGTTTCAACTATATATACATGTATTTTCATGTATAATATGACGTGGTGTGTTTATCACCATAATCAGTAATACATGAAATTTGTCTATAAAAATAATATTATAAATATTGGTTATTACTTGTTAGGTCTGTTTTCGTCAGTTAGATAGTACTGTATTTATGTAAATATCGCATTTAAATATTCTTTTAGTTTTAATCGAATTCGGCATTATAATGAATAAGGTTTTGATGTGCTTATATCGCAGATAATAGGAATAAGAATTCCCGGGTATATCACTCATGTGTGCGTTGCAGTATGTTCTAGGTACATTGACACATTGCGTGCATTTAAAATCAATAACACACCGGAGAAATTGTTTTCGCGTCGGTGGACCGGACGAAACAGATTCCGCGGTGATCATCGCCTCTCGACGTGACCGCCACCGCCACGCCGTTACCCGTTACAATTGTGATGCAAACACGTGTTGATTTTTCGAAGCATATATCCAGCACGGCTATAAAACATCACGTACCTATACGCTTCTTTTCGTCTCATTTTAATCCCTAAATAAAGTCCTTGATCCGGCTGGCCGCTATTTTTTTGAACGCGACTATTATTATCATTATTATTATTATTTCCGCCACAGTGGCAGTAAGACCGTACACGGGATAGACAGAGAATGCAACAGGAAAAGAGGAGGAAGAACAAAAAATCGTTTTGTAAATCCTTTCAATGTTTACGCTAGCTTAGGTAATTCCCTCGTAGATTACAATGCACTTACGGCCCTTGTTTTGCGCGACCGTTGGTCACACGCGAGTCCGCGAGAAGGGTATTGTTGCGTGCAAATACACATACACACACACACACACGGTACTGGTTCAACGACAAAAAATATGGTGAGCAGCGTTTCCTTCCGCGGACGGCACCGGCCGACCGTCGCGGAAAACACCGGAAACCGGTTTCCGTGTATGCAGAGAAACGCGTGAAGCCTCAATGTTTACGGCCACTGTAATAAATCACCAAACAACGGCCCCGGCACCGGAACCGTAACACCATTATACTTGCGGCGGTCCCCCTTTTGCGCTTTATTTCGACTTTGCATAATTAGAATAGAAAAGGGTTGGCGTGTGTGTGAGTGTGGGTTTGTGAGTGTGCGTGTGTGTGGGGTGTCCGATTCCGACTTGCAGGACGTGCGGTACCTAATCGAGTGTCATCAGACACTGCGCAGCACGACGGCGGCGATAGCGGCTATTGGACAATAATAATAATATAATAATATTGTATGTCCTGCACCGTCAACATATTATAATATCGTCGTAATTTTTTGTTATACCTCACGACTTATTTCCTCTCCGTTTAAACCGCGAACACGCGCAACTGCAGTGTCGTCGTATATGTTACAACTATTTTTGATTGTGGTATAGGTTTTACTGTTTTAGTATTATAATATAGATTCTACGATACGATGCATTGATACGACGCGTAAAGTGTATTCGTATAGTGTACCTATGTAGTAGGTATATGGAATCATCGGAAAATATTGTCATAAAATCATATTTAGTCGTCAAAAGCGAAGCAGACGGATTAACGATATAGTCGGTGTTATTAAGAGAGCAGAAAACTGAAATTAAACGCCGCAATAAACTGCAACGTATAGTCGCATAGGTGAAGATTAGTCGATTTTTATTTTAATATAGGTAATATTTATACTGGGAACCTAGATCGCATAACCACATACCACCTTGACCTTATCAATGTTTTTAATACCGAAATTATTTACTTGGTTCCCTTTATCAAAATTTCTCTCTACCTATGTGAAATTAAAACAACAATAATTGCAATTTGCATACCACGATTTAAGATAGTTATAGATACTATCTTAAATCGTGGTGCATACGCAAGTATAAAGCATAATATAATAAATAACTGTTAACAATTATCAAACATACAATTTCCAAAAACAGATAAAAAAGGTGTTGATTGTTTTGATTTATATTGAATACACCTACCTTTTAAAAAAAAATATTTTTATTTCCAACGAGTTATCCAAAACTCGCTAGTTATAACTAAATTGTCTCAAAAAATAAAGTAAAATAGAATCTAATTTTTAAATGATTTTCAAAAAACAACAAATCTTTTCGTTATTATATAGGTACAATGCATGCTACAAAATAATAAATAATAATACCTATTAATACAATTTAAGTTTTTTTTTGTGGTATTAAGGGGGCTTGAGAATAATTTGAAGTGATTACCCCCGTAGGCCACGTAAATATTGAGAAGAATTTTTGAATGATATACGCATTATCATACTTAATAATTCTTGTATTATATTTTTTTTATTATATTTTTTTATTTTTTTTCTTGTATTATATTTCCGTGAAATACTTTCCCAATAACTACTTTCCTATTATTAAATCCTTACTTATTAAAGCTTTATTCCTGTATTTGTAATTCCCATATCTTATTTTCCTGATTTGTATACCTAGTCCTCTTTATATAAGTTTTTTTTTAATCATATCTAACAACTAACAAGTAAATTTACATACGATCACATCAGTATTTGAGATTGTTATTATTATTAATATTAACCCCTTCAACTAAAAAAAAAAAACTACATCTAATATAAATAGATTATAGCAGATCACCATGTCCCCTTATTACCCGGATATGTTGTAAATCATTGTAAAGTGATTTTAGAACTAAAAAGTAAAAACCCTATTGTTACGCTGTATTTTTTTACTGAAGCAGTTTTGAAATAATAATAACTCTTTTAAAATGTATTTTTAGAAGAAAACCCTGTATTATATTGAATATTCTATTTCTTGGAGATATTATTTTTAAATGTGTAAGTATGCAAAAGCTATATATTTTGTCTTCTATTAAGATTTATGATAAAAGTATTTTGAGTACCTTGAAGCCATTTGATCATTGAATATTTATACATTTATATAATTTAAAAGAAGTTGTTATCAAGTTGCATAATCCGCATGACTTGACATATTCTGTGAGAATTTTTTTTCAATAAAAATGATCATATCACACGGTGGTTACAAAAAACAGAGAGCGATAAAGATATGTCCGGCTGTATAAACATTAAATATCACCGACCGTTTTCTTGGGTGATTGATGGGTTTACGCAACAGTAAATCATAATTATAAAAATGCCCACAAGCATAAATTTAAAATTACGGGGTGCAGGCATTGGGGGGATCTCAACCCTTACAGAAAAGCCGTCCGCCTTTGGTCATTGGGTCAACACAACTCAAACCCTTTTTAGGTGGGGATTTATTTTACAGTACTTTTGAGACCACACCTTTAAAGAAATCAACAGTTTTCAATTACAGGCCTAGGAGCACACTTGGAGTTCTCTCTTGAAGTAAGTAATAGTTATTGTATTTATTTTCAAAGAAATAATAATTAGAGCATTAAAGTGTTTTAAAAAAATGTTATAAGCAAAAATGTTAATTAATTTTATTAATAAAAAGTATTAAATTCTGAGCGGAGCAATGACTGTATAATAATATAATGTATTGATTTTACAATGTTGTATTGATGTGTGATTTTTAATTTTTTTTTTGTGTCTGGAATCACCGTTTGGGGCATTAACACTGCTTCGATTTTCTTCAACAGTACCTATCTTGTCTTATAGGAAAGTGAATCTAACGGTACTTCCGGTAAGTCAAAATTTGAAATTCTCAATATTTTTCAAAAGTGCAGGGAAATACAAAACAAAAATTAAGGAAAAACGGCAATTTTTAAGCAAAATCGGTTTTGGTTTTTGTTGTAACTCAAAAATAAACTACCGTAGATATATGAAATTTTCATTAGTTGTTTATATTACCATTTTTAATACGTACAATAAAATTTTCAAACATTTTTATTTGGTTTGAACTATTTACGGACATTTTCAGTTTCAAATTTTTTTAGTTTTTATTTCTATGAATATCAATACAATTTTATTTGTTGGGTAAAAAATCTTAAAATGTAATACAAGTTTCCTAATATATTGTTACAATGATATTTGAAAAATATTAAAAATACATTGTCACAATTTTTTTTATAAGCATTTAAAGTTCAAATTTTGATAAAACACCTAAAAGTCTAGAAAATGTGCAATTTATAAATTCATAAAAATTTTTTTTTTTAAATCTAAGATTTGAAAATTTAATTAAAAATTCCTCATAAGTTTGTCTACCTTTATCAAAACAAAAATGTCTACCTAAAAGACAAATTAAATTATTTTGAACGTTTGAAGTTCTTTTCGATTTCTTAAGTAGGTAGTGATTTTTTCAAAACGAATAACTGTAGGCACTTGAAATTTATATAATATGTTTATTTAATCAATTCAAATACTTGAAAATATTTTGAATGAATTTTTTACAGTTTTTAAACGATATTATTTTTTAGTTAAACTTAAATTAATTTAAGTTTTACTTTTTTGAATAACAATATATATTTTTAATTTTATATTCTAAAACCTAATATTTTTTCTAGTACTTGAATACATATTAATACAAATTCAAACGAGTAGATAGTTGATTGTTTGTAATTTTTCAAACTTTAGTTCATCTAGGTACTTCATGTACCTAGTGGACCAATATTTGGAGTAGTAAATTTTTTATATTCTACTTCACTTATCTTAGCTTAAATATTTGTAAGTATTTTGCAGCAATGACAACAAATTATGTAAATAAAATATTTTCTAAAAAAGTAAACTTTTCGAAATAAATTAATAATGAGTGTAGAGTGTAGACACCTTAATGAATAATTTTTTTATTTGCACACTAAAGTAGGTATATACAATGTATTAATTTATTGTGGTAGCCATAAGTACAACCTTTTGGTTTAAAAAAACACTTTTAGTTCCACCAATAATTGGCTTTAGGGCTTAGACAATATACGAATGTCAAATATTTATCCTGGTAAATTGCAGGATATATAAAATTTAAATCTTTTATTTGGGTATTATAATTGTTTGTAAATCTTATAGCCTATAGCAATGGTTTTCAAACTGGATGCCACGGCACACTGGTGTGCCGTAAGCATTCACTAAGTGTGCCGTGGTCTTTCGGAAAGTTCAACTATTCGTCCAAGAATACAATTATAAAAATATAATTAATAAAAAATGTTTGCCCATCAAGCGCACTTTTCTAATTAAATATACTTATATAATTATAATTCAAAACAATTTTGTTAATTTTAGTTATTGCCTTAATTATAATACTTTTCCACTAATCTACAGCTCGATACTTATTTAGACGGGGTCGATACGGTGTATTATATCAACGAAAATGACTTCACGGGAAAAACTCTCACGCCCTGTAGAACTGTTGGATTTCGTTAATTTTTTTTTTATCTAAAAGATGAAAAGTTTCTACAGGTCGGATCAAAGCTCGATTTTTTATTTTACTTTGAATAGTAGTAGAAAAATACGTTTGAAAAAGAACAAATATTATGCATTTTTAAAATGCATATTCCAGTTTCTATAATTATAGTTTTCAAAATCGGGCTTTGATCTGACCTACAAAATGTTTTCTACTTTAAGATAAAAAAAAAATTAACGAAATCCATCAATTCTACAGGTCGTGAAAGTTTTTCCTGTAAGACATGTTTTTGTACCAAAAAACGCACCGGCACCGACACCCTTAAGTTATTCAAATCTTACAAAGGACCTATGTGTAACCTAAACCTAACCTAAAGATTATTGAAATTACGTAATTATAGGAAATATTATATCATATTATATAGTAGCATATAATATATATTATTAGTATGTATTTGTCATGGAAATACTTTTATAAGAAATACTTTTCATACCTACAATAGTATAATATTCATCATTGGTATATTACCTAATTAATATTTGCAACGACCAATGGGAGTATATATAAAATATACTAAATAGTATAAGCGTTTATTATTATTCATGTACCTATCCTTATTTTTTTTTAAATACTTGAGTCACTATTTTTATCTGTAAGTTTATGAAATTAACTGTATAGTGGTTTAATTTTTCTAAAAATAGATTAATTTATTTTACATAATTATTAATTAGGTGCATAAATAATATAGAAAAGTTTATTTAGTTAATATATTCGAATAATTGTTCGAGATCTTACTTTATTATTAGAATTTGATAGTTGTTAGTATAAAACATGATATTATATTAACGGTTTATTCATTATTGCTATGATTAATATATATTATAATATATGATTTATGTTTGTTATGATTTCCGGTATTTCTGTTTTCTGATGCTAATGGCTGTACCTAAATTATAATATTATACACCATACTTTTACATTAATATTTTAATGATTTTTGACATAATACATTTAATTCTTTATAACATTTTACATAGGTAATTATATATTATATCAATATTGTGTTATACTTTTTAAATTTATGTTATGTATGTACATTATAAATATTAACATAAATTAAACACATACTACGGGATTTTATATAATACCTTCACTTTAAATAATATTAATAATTACTAATACAGTAATACCAACTAATATATTCTGTTTTTTAGGCAAATAATAAGTACGATTTTTTATTATATTATAAAGAAGGGATATTTACTCTGGTTATATTCTATTACCCGTCGATAACAGTTATTATATTACATTGTATAGTGTATAGGTTACATAAACATGTTTGACGAGTATTCATTTTTTTTTCTAAATCGGAAGTAATATAGAGCATCCTATTCTGAATTAAAAACATCTATAATACCAAACTTACATGCATGCGATATTGAATCCCTCGTGTAGTCGTGTGGGGTATCGGTCAAACAGGATATGTATGTGAATATTAGCTACGAAGGGTCAAAGGTGTGAAAAACGGAAATCGAACCAGTACTGAATATTCCGGTTCCGGATCGTCGGTAATGGTTATTGCCGATGACATATTCTCCCTAATATCGTTTGACGTCATTGTTCTGAGGGATATTCGGCTGGGAATCGAATCCAGTATTTCAGGTTATATTAGCACGCTATCGGAATGTAGTTTAAATATCGAGTACATATTATATATTGTATATTATATAGAAGACGGCGATGAACTGATTTATTATAATCTTGCAATAATAAAAGTAATAATTTTGAGTTTAAACATACCCCGGTTTTCCTACCAATGCGAGTTAAGCAAAGAACACATTAATTCAAAACAATTTTTAGATATTATACAATTTCCAATTTTCAAAATTGTTTTTATTTATTCGTCAGCCAACCTAAGTCTTGCAAAGTCTTCAAACACAATATTGTCCTCGTCGTCGTCTCCAAAGCTTTTTTGGTACTTCATTCTGTCCGAGCTCTTGGTCTTCTTCAATACTCCTTTTTGTGGTTGCTTGGGCGGCGCAGTCCAGTCTTCGGATGCTGAAGTTGAAAATTATTTTTATTTTAATAAATTAATATGAAACAAACGTATATGACATATTTTTTACTTGGATTCGGGTGCATAAGTTTGAATGGTACGTCAGTCACGAGTTCACCACCCAGAGTACCACAGTTCAACTTTACTCTGACCGAATATGAAATGACTATACCAGTTTGATCACTAGGACCCTTACCTCCCGATATCAGTGTAGACGATGCCAAATTTACGTCGTCGTCCTGTAGTGTATATTACATGCATTTAATTCAATGTACGTTAACGTGGCGAAAATGTCAGATACCTTAAGATGTCCGTCTAATGCAATGCCTCTCCTGTCTTTATTGCTGGACGCCAGTGGGACTAGATAGAATTGTTTAGTAAACGCGGCTCCCGGTGTTATGGGACAACCTTCTCGGGTTTCCAAACTGGCGACAAATTTAGAAAACTGCGCGTTGACCATGGTAATTTCGGTGTGTTGAACAACATACACCTATAGGTACGATTATATAACAATAATATTTATTATTATTAGTTATTTATATTATTAAAATTAATAATAATTATAGTTATTAGTTAGATACTGATAATAAATTATTGACTAACTATTGTAACCGTTTTGAGATATATGCGTCATACCTTAATGTTTTTTACGGATTTTCTCGAGCTGTTACTTATGATTAGCGTGGCAATAACTTTTTCCCCGTGATAGTAAATTTCTCTGTCTAGTGTGACTTCCAAACTAATTTTTCCATGAGAAAACGTGAATCCTTTGCTAATTAGTGAACTTGGTAGTCTTTGACCTCTTGTTGATGGAGCGTATTGTAACTGAGTATTTACACATTTATATGTTAAATTGACTACTTTTGAAAAATACATACCTTTTTAATAGCTAGGACGACGGACGATCTTTGATTTCCTTTATCATCTTCTCTGTCCGACACATAAGTTCGGATACTGTATTCAACTCCTAGAGGTTTTCCACTATCGTCGTCACCCGGCTGCAGGGTCACCGAAGATGGGGAGTTTGGAGGGAAATTGAACACAAATGGAAATGCATTAGAGTTACCAAATTTTTTCACTAATTTTTTTTGAATAGGGCTTAATTCTGTGACATCTTTTATTGGTGGGACGATTTGATTACACGCCAACACCATTTCTTTACTGAATTTTACACCCATTACCTCATCTTCATCTCGACCGTACCTATAAGTCGTGGAAACCTGAAAAAGCGTTTTGTAGATTACAACAACACTTGTGAAATAAGCCTTACCATTCCAAAAACTTTTCGTCCTTGTAAATAGTCATTTTCGACTACGACAACTCCGTCAATAGGATCTACACTGTCTAAGTGGTCAATGAAATCTCGTTTACCGATGTATACAGTGACTTTTCCTAAACATAAAAATTAAGTATTCAAATAAAATATTCATACATTGCTTTTTGTTAAAATTGAATTACCATTTGGCGTAGTTTTTTTAAAAACTTTTAGCGTTGCTATAAAATAAAGAAATAATAAAGGTATCATAATTTATGATGAACAAAATACAAAACACTTGAATCGAGGGTCTGGTTGAATGTGACCCGTCTAATGTCAGACTAAACAGTTGATCGATGTTGCTCAAGCTCCCGCGTAAGGTTTCTTTTTTACAATTATATCGTCATAAGATAATTGGATTAAATGAAGACCCGGAAGTTCTTTGATATTTTGTCACTGAAAAAAAATGTCTTCGTTAAAATTTCAAGCACGTAAAGTTTTTCTAAAAACCATCGATTTCTTATCCTATTCAAGAAGCCTTTTTAAATTACTTTACATAAAACTGTTGACCTGATTTGTACAAATATTTTCATAATTTCTAAAATATTGGTGTATATTATATAATTTATACCTCACATAGTTTTTTTTTTAAACTAACAATAAGAATAATTTCAGAATTTCATTTATTTTATTAAAACAAATCAATATTTTAAACACAAACTTATTTAAATATTTTTCAGAAGCTTTTACGTGCTTAAGAAAATATGTATGTAAAATACTGTAATAATTGATTTTATAATTTTAAAAATTAATTCAGTTATAGGTAGTTAGTAATAAGTAATAACTAATAATTAACAAAATACCTACTCCAAACGAAAACATTTACTTAAAACTAAGTTTACAAAGTTATAGATCAGTTGTTATGAATTAATTAGGTAGGTATTTAACAAACTAAACAATGGTCTAGGATAGCGAGAAAATTATATTTAAACAGTATGTAAACAAAATGGAGTACCTAATAAAGTGTTAACATCTCAAAATAGTACAGAAGAAACTACATATTATTATTAAATTATTATTTCACTTAGCTCACTTCGGTACAAGCTTTTTTTTTATTTTAACAAAATTATTATACATATTTAACATATTTTGAATGCATATGATAATTATTTTATCATAGATGCGATGATAAACAGCACTCGATCTCTCGCCTGAAATTGACCTTATTTTTACTCCAAAAAAAGTATTAATTAAAAATATAAAATAGTTATTTATGCCCCTCTTAGAGTATTAAATATTTTTAATTGATAGGGTTACACAAATATTTTTGAGTCCACCTTCAATTTAAAAAAGTGCACATGGAAGAATATATTGAAAAAACCATAACATGATACTCGATATTTTTCCTAAAAGAAAAATCTATGAATCATTTATATGTTTTTGTTAATAAGTAATCATGCCAACAAAATCAGTTGGAAAAAATCAGTTAGAAAAATAAAATACCTGTATACATATAGCCCAAAAGCATGTGTTAAAAATGTTATAGTAAAACCATTGATGTTTCGATCCAAATATGATTTTTGTCTCAGTTAAAACTATATGGAAATGTTTGATATAACTATATATACCTATATATAGGTAGTAGGTACTAATATAATTTTCTTTCATCCATGTTACGTATTGCGTGTTCAATGTTCGTGTGTAGTTAACTCGGTAGCTATACATATCATAATCAATATCCATCATTATATTACCTACTTATTTACATTAATTCTACCGGGAAATCCTCATCAGATATTTAAAAGGGAATGGTGTCTACGCGTTGTGACCTTTTGCGAAAATAATTGCCTGGCGTGCCAAAGTACCTACCTACCAAGTGTCGCCAATGCGTGGCTTCTCTCACAACACGAGTACATGACTTGCGTTTTGAATTATTTTTACGTTTATAATAAATTCGCTTGTAACTTTTGTGTATGAAATATAAATATATATATTAAATGTATACAGTATACATCATAAAAAAAATTTTAATTCGTATAAAAGTTCTCATACAACTTTAGACTGAGATAAAAATGTGATCGAGCATTTAAAGTTATAATTAATTTATAATAATATAGTATTTTATGTATATGTTACGGTCAAAGTGTATAATCGGGCGTTGTAGTACAATGCCCAATTTTAATGGACATGTGGAAAATTGTATGCTTTGCCGGGCATTTTTCAGAATGACCATAACACAGTGGACAATTACAACTAAAAATATATAAATATGAATGTTAATAAAAGTAAATGAAATTTTAATTAAACTATTTTTTTTCTATCAATAAAAAAAGATAAAAAAACAGTTTTTGTTTATAATTTATAATTTTTATTTGTTATCAATTTTTTCTATTTATTTTTGCAACTTAAGGTATCATGGAATTTAGAAATACACAGTTTTTCGTTTTGTTTCTCAGTATTTATTTCATCAGTGGTTAGGTTAGGGTTTCAGCGGAATTCAGCGTGGTTTCTAAATCTTCATCAGATTTGAGTTTTTTCAGTTCTTCCCACATACTACATAAGTTTTCAATAACCTATTGTCTCTTCATGTATCTAATACATGAAGCTCCAAATGTGGTAAAAATATCAAGTAATATATAGGCAACTTCTTCTGCACGTTTGTGTGTTAATGGTTTAAGTAAAACATACATCGTTAAGTGACGAATAAAGTAACGATAAAGAAAAATTATAGCTTATAAAGACGCGGAATCGCGATAAACTTACGTTGCCCACAAACAATTAAGTACTGTACACAAAGTCCGCCGCCCGGGCAAATTAACCTAATTAAAATCAGATTCAGATTAGCCCAAATATGGCGAGCATTGTGCACAATGCCCGGTACTGTATTACAATGCCCGATTTATACACTTTAACCGTAACATATATTATTAGATATCGTATGTATATGGGATTCAATTACCTAGGTATGTTGTAATTAAATAAATCCAGTCTTTAGAATGACTTTTTTTTTTTTTTTATTTTGAGTATCAAATAATTTAAAACATTGCTTACTTCCCAAGTACCTATATCAATTATCAATGTATTGAGTGTAATTTTTAATATAATTTGTATTCAAATGTATTATTGTCAAATATTTCTTAAGAACGTTTCTGAGGTGTGTTTATAGTAACTGACAATTATAAATATTCATATATGTATCATATATTATGTCATAAAATATAATCACGACTATGCTATAATATAACTTTTATTGCATAACATAAATTTACGACGAAATAACTTTAAATATGTATAGTATTTAAATTATTAATTAACTATTTAATCTGAAATATATACATTTGCGTTCACAATTTCACATACAACTGCAGTACTCATATAGTAATTATGTATAGTATATTATTGCCAAGTTGAATGAACTAATAATGAGTAAACATGATTTTGCGATCGATGATTGGTCTATTAAAATGTATTGATCTATTGAACCATTCAATTAATCAATTTTTCACGTAACCCGGTATAAGACTGCAAGAGTAAGACTAATATTATATAGACCAGGGGTGGCCAAACTTTTTTTGATTAAAATCTACTGAGGGTATATTTTTTCTTTTAGGATTGACTAATGTAAACAAATTGTTTAATATTAACAATAAACATACTTATATAAATAATAAAATTAAAGTGTTAAGTTATCTAAAATGAGTGTTTCACATTAAATTTCTAAATAATTTTAAAATGTATTAACATTTTACTGTTGATGTAGAAGCGTGTCGTTGCATATATCATGGCCAAACGAAGACTCCGTGCTTAAGTCTAAGCCTAACCTACTAGCTTTTATAAATTTCATGTGAAAAATGCCTTTTAACACTAACAGGTTAATCCGAAATATATGTATTTAATAACTAAATCTACTAAATGACAAATGTATAAGAATAATTAATAAATTCTAACAAGGGGATCGACTTAGAAATCGTCCAAGATCTACCAGTCGATCACGATCGACCGTTTGGGCACCCCTGATATAGACTATAGAGACTTAAGAGCTGCAGTGCCTATACTGGCCAGTTAATTTGACTTTTATCAAATTCTTGACTTCTACTCAACCATTGACTTATATTTTATAGAAACATATTACATTTTAAAATACTAAATAGAGTATATTAGTATATATAAATTAAAATTTAAAAAACAATGAACCGGTTTAATATTATACGTATTATGATGTAATATTTTTAGATTAATTGTTTTATTATCACAATTTTGTCAAATGTAATGACATATTGACATTTAAGCCAGTTAGGTTTTTAGCCTACTAATATCTATTCAGTTCAATATGCTTTATAAACAACTGCGACTGTGCGATGACATAGGTAATTGTATTATATTATTATTGTTCTTATTGACTAATATGACCATTGATTATTAATATATAATATATATTAATATTACAAATTACAATAATTACAAACATTAGACTATTTACTGTTAGAGCTGTTTTAGAGTATTACACACATCGTATTCTCATTGTCGTAATTAGTGGGTTAAGTATCGCATTTAATTAAGTGGCCCTAATATTATTATTTTCAATTTCGTTTAATTTTAAAGTATTTATTATACAATTTAATTGAAATTGTACTGAATAATGAATAGTATAGTTTATACTTTATTATTAAGCTGCACGCGTGTAAAACAATCCAAATCACGGATTTTTAATAATATGATTTGCAGATATTCTATATAGCATTTCATTTTAATTTATTGTTATTAAGGAAATATTTTAATGATTTTAGATTCAAATTTCCAATGACCACTTTTAAAACTGAAAACCGTCACGGCTATTCGGTAAAGTTTTCACCGAATCGATCAAACCTTTTAGCCATAGGCACGTCACAATATTATGGGTTTAAAGGTGGCGGAACGTTGTTTTTGGTAACGTATGACGAAGACAGGTGTCTAATAACCAAAAAGTATGAAATGCATTGGGAAGACGGTCTGTTTGACGTGGTGTGGAGCAGATCTGTGTACAGTTTATTGGTGACCGGCAGCGGAGACGGAACCGTGCAGATGTGGAATTATAAATATCCATCACAAGTAATAAATAATGTATAATTATATTATAAACGTAATGTAGAATCGACGATAATATAATTTTAATTATAACGCTAATATCGTATCGGTTGTCCGGCAGAAACCTGTAAGAACGTTTAACGAACACAAGAAAGAGGTGTGCAGCGTAGATTGGTGTCAAAACTCCGTAGACGATTTTTTGTTGTCTGCGTCGTGGGACTGTTCGGTAAAACTTGTACGTTAATAAAACAAAACATATCCTATTATTATCGTTTCCGGTGCAACAATGGTGTTAGTGTTATAATAATAATTATATTTTTTTTCTAGTGGGATCCCAACAAGCATTGTTCGCTGACGACGTACAAGGGACACGACAGACTGGTTTACGAAGCAAAATGGTCTCCATTCTTGTCTTCGTGTTTTGCGTCGGTTTCAGGTATACAGTACAAAGCGATACGTTATTAAGACAGCCTATGTGTACATATGAATATCGTTCATCTTATTGATTTATGATCGAGTGGCATAGTCAGGGAAGAGGGCGTTTTGGGTGATAAAACACCCTCATTCCCCATCAATCGTATTTATGCAAAAAATATATTTGTTTAATAAATATTATGCTTCAGATTTCTACAAAATATAATATGTTGACATATTATTATGGGTGTTCTATTTCAAATTTGATATTATCTATTAATCAGAAGATATTATAATGATCGATGACTATACAATAATATAGAGTGCGTATAAAGCCTCCTCATAAGCTAGTATAACAACCCCCTAAATAAAATCCCATCTACGCGCCTGATCCATTTATCGGAATTATATTATACTGGGTGATTATTTTATCATAGAACACTCATTATTTCAAAAAGTATAGATTTTTTTGAAAATATTTTTTTATATAGTTTCAAGTCGCTTATAAAACAACGTTTTTCTTAAAAAATTATATTTTTAAATATTTTTTATTCGTATAATTTTTTAAGT
>NC_042494.1:125238611-125282111 GCF_005508785.2 Acyrthosiphon pisum
AATCTTTGAATATTTATAACTTCTAAACTACTCGCCCCTAAATTTGATTTCATGTATACAAAATACTAAGAATTATATTCTGCTTTGGAATATAAAATTAAAACCCTATGTTGTCAATTACAAAAAAGTAAAAAACTTAAAAAATTATACGAATAAAAAATATTTAAAAATATAATTTTTTAAGAAAAACGTTGTTTTATAAGCGACTTGAAACTATATAAAAAAATATTTTCAAAAAAATCTATACTTTTTGAAATGATGAGTGTTCTATGATAAAAGAATCACCCAGTATATTATGATATACCTACGATTACGAAATCTGTTAATTGCTTACAATTTTAACTATATTATACATTATGTATACCCAAAGGCGATGGGATGTTGAACATCTGGGATTGTTCGTCACCGCTGCGGCCGAGCGTCAAAATAAATGCTCACCAAGCAGAGATATTGAGCTGTTCGTGGAACCAGTTTTACCCGTTCGTATTGGCGACCGGTGGGGCCGAAGGGTTGATCAGAATATGGGACATACGGAAACTGTTGACGCCGATATTCCAGCTCGAGGTCGGTATAGACTTCCGATTTTATAAGCAATGTTTTTACGACGGGAAACGTCGCGAATTTGTCACTATATTATATAAAATAGATTTTTGAAAAAGTATTCGTTTTAATCATTTTTACTTTGATTCGTCTAATTACAGGGTTGCCAGGATGCAGTGAAACGAGTCCAGTGTTCGCCTCACCACTGGTCCACGTTGGTTTCGGCGTCATATGATTGCACGACAAAGTATATATACACAAAAATTACATATTTTATTTTTTTAAAGACAAACACTAATAATAATATCGTAAATTTGTGAAACAAAAATAAATGAAATTTTACTATAATATATGCTGCTACGTTACATGTTGCAACTTATATAATACAAATATTATTACAATAATACTAATATACTAATAATATGTTGTGCGTATAATATATCTCAATCATTATAATGTATAGGATATGGGATTACGGTGTGTCGTCGGAACCGCTGCAGAGCCATCAAAACCATTCCGACTACGTGTACGGTCTGGACATGAGTTCTGACCAGGACGGATTGATGGCCGACTGCGGTTGGGACGCCGAAGTGCGTGTATTTCGGATCTGAGATGATGCAGCAGCAGCAGCAGCGACGACGACGTCGCTGCCGCCCGTTCACTGCGACATAACAATTGTTGTTGTTGTTGTTGTTGTTATGCATCATTTGTTATTATTGGTCGTACGCCTGGTAGATGATTGGCGGAGAGTTGGTCGGCGCCGAGGCGTAGCCCAATGCGCTGGCTTTGTGGCCGGCTGACTGGGGCCTGGGCGCGGCGAATCGGTGTAACGCCGGTGCCTGCTTGACCTGTTGCTGCGGTGCCGGATTGCGGTAGTAACCGGAAATCGGGTCGGCTGGTTGCGCCGCAGACTCGGGTTCGCTAGCCTGTACGGGAAGCAAAGGAAAAATCGTCAATGTTTATATTATTATTCGTCTCACGCATCTGATAATCGTTAATTGCTGTTGTTGTATATTATTGTTATTGTATCGTTCATAATATTATTATCATTATATTTTAAAAGTATATCGTTTTCATGGTGTTAAAAAAAAATGTTTCAATCGAATATTGTTGTATGCAGTGGTGTATTTGATGACAGGGTGAATAATTGCACTTTGCAGGATTTTATAACCTTGTATTATTATTATTATTATTTGTTTATGATTATATATTTATAAAACTGTGAAATGAGAGCATTGTTTGTAGAATAAAAAATATAAAATTACGAGAAGTTGATTCATTTCGGGTGTGAGGGTTGGTCTCCGTATCAAAAAAAGTTGTATTAAACAATTTTAATCACCCCCACCCACGAATTATCAAGTCACGCCACTGAATAATTTGTACGAGCTACGAGTTATTTTTAATATTTCCTATTCGTCGATGTCCTTATATCACGTACCTGGACTGAGATGTATTGCGGCTGCTGAGGCTTCCTCTCCGGTAATCTGTATTGTGGTGCTGACGACGTTTGTGGCGCAGGGGTGGGAATCTTAACTTGGATGTTAGTTGGCTCTCGGCTTACTTCGGCCTTGAATCCCTATATTAATTAAATACGATATTATTTATTAATAATAATAATTAAAAATTAAAATAAATAGAATATAACATAATATTAATATTATTATTTATACATTAATTACGACTCATGTGGTCGATGTAATGTACGTGTCGTATTGTGTGTAGTATACATATGTTAGTCTACAATTTAAAATGGCCATTTAGTATTTACCAATTACATCATTGTATAATACGTATACAATAAGTATACAATGATATGTATAATAATTGTATCATATAAAATTAGTAACTGTGTATGAGATTTGTACAATCATATTGAGTTTAAGTGAAAAATTGTAATGACTTTGTAATAATAATAACAATTCATTGTATTCATTAATGCTGTACAATGTGAAAACTTAGAATAAACTTAGTTACATATAAAGATGCGCTTATAGAGGCTACATAGGCTATTGAAACTCCCTAGTCTTTTAAACTCTCAAATTTAATCCTTAAAAATAATTTCTATTACATTATTTTTAATAATTATAATCAAAATTTGTTATAGGTATTTCGTATATGATACTTTGTAACATATATTTTAGTAAGTACCTAATTATGTGTAATGTTAAATAGAATCTGCTGAGTATATAATATTTAATAAATACGAATGAATTATACGAACGAAAGGGATAAACGCTTTGCATTGACTGGAGAAATAACGACAGTATTAAATATAAGCTTATTCAAATCATTAATAAAACATGTACCTGAATGGACATAGACTTGTGTTATACCATTGTCATTACGTAATGAAAATATGACATTTGCAAAAAAACCAAACATTAATTTCTCATCGATATTCATTATTTAAATCAATCCCATTTGAATGCAATTATGTTGAATTTTTAATAAACCGAAAAACGTGTAGGTAGGTATAATTATACGCGTTTGCCTATACATACCTCTTCAGGATCGGCAGTATATGTGACCGTACGGATAAATCCATCTGAATCTACGACGCTGTAACTTCCAGAAATCTTTTCACCGTCTCTCTGTTCTTTGCGATTGTGGTAGTTGGTTGACTCGTCGTCACTGATGTCGAACGAAAACTGGTATTGAGCATTAGGCTATAATAAAATTAATATAAAATTTAAAAATTCCTAATTATTCGGTATTATTTTCAAAAGTGAGATTAATTATTGATAATATACCTTCATAATACGATAAATAAATAAACATAATAGGTATTATGATTAAATGATACTTCAATTTTATTAGTTCAACCTATGTTGATAGATACATATACATTGATGAATTTCAAACTTGGTCTATAATGTCCTCAAAATAAAACTAAAAATAATTTATGTACATGCTGAAGTCTAATAAGTGATTGGTAATCATTGCATTGTATATAATCTAATTTTCTTTTGCTTAAATATATTCTACTAGTCCAACGTGTAAAGTAAAAATCCTATTATCTAAAAGCCCATAATCTTTAGAACATGTTTTTAAATTTCATTTAAAAATTAAAAGTATAAGTTGTTATATTTCAAAAATGTTTTACGATCAATATTAATACTCATGGTTCGTATGTGATGAGTACCGACTAATCCTTATTAATTATTTAATGACAATATTTATAGTAAACTACTATTTTTATCTTTTTTAACTAAATATATTATATCTAATATATAAATGCAGCAGTAAAATCTAATTACTAACCATTATATTTTAAAGTCTTTGAATTAACGGACTAAGGGAAATTTTGAAATTACGATCAGCTGCTCATATCGATAATAGAAGTAACATTATCTGTTGGTCACATTTATTGTATTATACACGTAAGCGTTTCTAAAGTTTCTTCATTGCCTATACACATCGGTTGTTACAATTTGTCTGTTGTGAAACAAAAGTGAACGTCTTCTCATTTGCTGCACGCACAGTACGGATTTAATGATCGTCTAGATTCAGAGCTACTGCTTACTGCTTAGCTTTGATGTTACGCAACCGATACGGTCGGGTTAAGTCGTGACAACTGCACTCCTGTGCACATGTCCGGTAATAATTTAAATTTTATTATTTCAATATTTCTTTATAACATATTTCATATGTGCCTATAGGTATATAATATCGTCAATAATACACACGTCGGTGTTATAATAAACTCTATGAAATATTTCGTAACACTCTAATAGTAATCTTATAACATAATAAGTCCGCAACATTATGATCTCCCCTATATATATAACTACTTTCTAATAACGATACGTTATTTATTTGTTTTTTAATTTTTGTTGCATCGTAACTGGATCAAGTTTTTTTGACCCAGTCGCCCCCGCGAGTTACACCACTTTCGAAAAACGCGTTGCAAACTGCGTATTTTGCTTTCCTGTGCGATATAATATATTATTATTATTATTATTATTATTATTATTATTATTATTATGTTATCTATATATTGTATCCTGCATAATAACGAAAGAAAGTTATATAAGTGACCATAGTACAGCCGATTGAATAACCGTCTATATTATCAATATGATTATGGAAATTCGATTTTAAAAATAATATCGACATAACTTTCTTAGAATTATGTCACTAGCAAAAAAGTTTAAATTATTCATCTAAAATAATTATGTATATATTACTACGTGTTAGTGTATAATAACATGTAGTATTAAATCATAGTATATATTTATCTACGTAATAATTTCCACTTAATATTAGGTATATTTATTTTATAGAAATAAGAATTTTATGATTCAGTAAAATCAAAAATCGTTATTTAAATATCCTTATTAGAAGCATAAACAATATAGGAATGTATAAAAATTAGGTATAAAAGATACCGTTACAAGGTTAAGCTAAGGACATAAAAATATATTTACTCTATACGAATTATGATTTGGGTTTTTAAATATATCTTATACAATTGAATAAATAATATAAGTTTAAAAAAGTATTACCTAACATGTATGTTATTTTTTTTAAATACATTTAGTACAGATGTTCCAACTGTAACAACGAATTAAGTTTATCGAAAAAAAATTTGTTGTAATGAACTTGTTTTGTAAGATCATTAGATTTCAAATTTCAAATTTATTTATCCCAATTGTATAATCTTAGTTTAAATTATAGTAAAGATATTTTTTGTATAATATTATTATATAGGAACTTATGCAATATAAATTATGTGTCAAAAATAATTTTACATTCCCATGTTCAAATTTGTTAGGTAGGTACTACCATTGAGTATAGATAGTACTATAACCTAACCTATACGGCTATACTTATAAATTAATGAGCTGTCTCTATCAAATATTATAATATATTATTAAGCCATATAATTTCATCGAAAGTAAAATCACTTACGTTGTTGTCGTTCTCCTCGTCTTCCGGTTTTTCGGGCCTGTTCTGAGATTTTGGCTTGGACGGAGCCTTTGGGCGCGGTGCTTGTTGTGGTCGGGGAGATGGCTGGTACTGTTGTTCCGGTTGTTGGTATTCTTCCGGTTGCTGGTAGGTCTGAGGCGCCTGGTAAGATGATGGCTGGTACGCGGCAGACTGTGGCTGGTACGCGGCTTGTTGGGGTTGGTACGCAGCGGGCTGCGGCTGGTACGCTGCGGGTTGTGGCTGGTAAGCGGCCGGCTGTTGGTAAGATGGTCGAGGTGACGCCGCTGCTGGTTGTTGGTAAGCTGAACCGCCGGCAGGGACAACCTGCAGAAGCACGGGTCTACGGATTGGTTGGCCCTTTTCAGTCTGTTGTTGGGATATGTACCTAGCGTACTCCTCCTGGGTGACTGGCATAGATACCGCCACTGCCACGATTCCGGCAATCAGAAGACACTGTAAAGTGAATAATACAATTAATTAAAATATGCATTGTACGCGCGATGGTCGATTGGAGCTGGAGGTTCGAGGACAAGTCCGAGATATATGGAAGAGGAAAAGTAGAAACTGCAGCGAAAGAGACGAGTATATGGACGATTGCACCGCAGACAGTATGCAGCTGTGTGCATCAGATTGACGTTCGGGTATTGGATCCGCACAAAGGCAGAATATGCCTAACTCAGTCATCGACACGCAAATACCCAATATTAAACGGTAAAACGAAAATATATTATATGACTTGCCTGTGTGATCATCATTTTGAACGGACGCAGTCGATTGTGCAGAGACGGGGTGAACGCGAAACGGAATTTGCGAACAAAAACTTGAAGAAAACTTATCGAACAGCTCTATTGCCGAACGATCTCACGCATACTATAATAACAATAATATTATATCGTCGCACCGTGTGGTGGCAATGAGTGAATGGTCCACCGACGACGGATCCTTCGATTTATATAGGTACGCGGTAGCGACTCGCGGCGGTCTGCGCGGCCCGTCGATCGCGCGTTCACGACTTTGTATTCCCACTTTCCACCGTCTGCAGTCAGCCGTCCCCGCGAAGTTGAACCGAACACGGATTAGAAAGTGGTCCACCGCTTCAACAATGGTGTTCGGGTGGACCTGAAATGAGAAGGAAAAAAACGCCCCGGAGGATAGGTCCGCTACACATAATTTTCACAATTATTACGTTACAAAATAATCGTCCATTATTGTGTCAAGACTCAAGACCCACCCGCATCCACCCTCAAATAAACGATTACAAAAACCTCGTGTGTCGAAAAGAATGAAAACGATTATGTTATGTGTCGGTGTTTATAAATTAAGCTTTGTTACATTATTTTTTTTTTTTGGTGATCAGATTTCATATTTATATTTTATTTTCGTACAACTAAGTAGGTACTATAGGTACTATCGTTACAATCAGACATTTTAAATTGCCTAAAATATTAATTTAAATTCCATATAATATTGTAAGGCTTATATAATGTAATTATGTACCTGTAATGAATGTGGCTATGTTACTTGTTAAATATTTTATTCGTATATGAACATGAAAGTTTTTATTTTTAATGTATTATCATAATAAACTGAATTCTACTTATAGTAGCTAGGAATAAGTATGAACATTTATAATATAAATATGAAAATAAGTTTCAAAACATAAAGGCAGCGGGTGATAGATAACTTTCAAAACCAACAACTTACCTACATGAAAAATAGAATAAGTATAAGTTCACATTTTATACAATACAATACGATTGCTATACATATTATATTAGACCTAAATAATTAAAACATTATAATCTATTGAGTATACACTAAATATTAAATTATTAGATGTCAAACTTTTAGGTTTTTATTTTCATTAGCTTGCATTAATTTTGTATTACGGCCATTGGTAATAGTCATACAAAATATTTTGGTTTATTATAACTGAATATTAAACATTACATGATCAATATAATATTAAAAATAAATAAACTATATACCTAGTATTATACAAGTGAAATAATGAACATTTAAAGTTTAATTTTAACCCGATCGACAATATTGTGAACTGTTGAAACTTGAAATGAAAGTATTATTGTTTATCATTATAATACGTTATATAATGTCTACCTTGTACTGGCGGTCAGTATATATATATAAGAATTGCAAATTAACATTATTATGTTCATATTATATTTATTGGTAGGTACATTTTAAATTATTTTCTACATTCATAATAGTCAAATATCTCATTATTATTTTTTAATGAAACATTTTAGAGTTTTAATAAGTAATTTATTTTAGTTTATTATTATTCCATAAAGGAAAAATAATAATAAATTAGTATAATTAGTTTTTAATTTGTAATATTTTATAACTCAAGCGCATATTTAATATTGCATGGTTTTATTATCTACCCACTACATAAACTTTTATATCGAGTGAAACATTTTTTAATTTATAGTATTTTACAGTATAGGTGCTAGGTATAAACAATTTCTGAGAATGTAACCGTAAACATAAAATATATTTACCACACCATTGAGTTAATGATACAGTGGTTTATAGGATCAACCGTTTATTGGGATCAAAAATAAAAATCCCAAACCAAAAATTATATTGAAAAAAATGTTTTATGGAATCAACTAGTTAATAGAATCAAAATGGCCTGAACCAATGTGATCATATTAAGTGGTACCCACTGTAGGTATTAAATGTCTATGTACCTACCATGTAGCACTCGTTTTATCTATTCTACAAATGTTACTAAACATTTTTTTAAACAATCATTGCTTAAAATTAAAATACAATTTATATATTTATATATATTCTAAGTGGTTAGTTGTGGATATGAATTGTATACAATATTTGGTTTGTACCAAAATACTTATTCTTTAAAAACTGTAAATTAAATATACGTAGGTATCTATATAAAGTTATTTTAAATGGTATTTTTTCAACAAAAATGTTTAATTAAAATGAAAAAAGAATGCAAGGGCATGAACTGTATCTGTTAGTGTATTTTTAAATAAAATCTTGACAACTTTTGGCCAAAACCATCTCTACTTCAAATCGTTTTTCGAGTGCAATTATTTATTATTGCTTTTGAATGTAAAATGGACGACACAACTCTTGTTTGGCGGTATCGGTGTTTTAGGAATTTCTATCAAGCATCAAAAAATAAACAAAACAAAATAAAATAAAACACATTAAGTATTTTATTCAACATAATAATTTGTATTATATTGTATTTATAATAGTAAAAGGTAAAATAACATTTCACATAATAATATTACAAAATTACGGTTTTATAATGTAGGCATAATGATAATATTATTTTTAACTGTGATTTTTTTTTTTTTTGCTTAACTAAAACGAAAAAACATATCCTTGAAAAACTAGTGCCCTCACTATCAAATCACAAAGAAAAATATTATAAACAAAATATTCCTTCCCAATATTCAATACAATCGTTATCTACAAAACATAACTGAGATCAACAAAACATCATTCATACCATACAATAATATAGCTAAATAGTATTAATTTAATTAATTATTATATAATATATGTATATATGTATTTATATTTTTACATTTTACAGTCTACATAAATAGAAAAACTCGAAACAAAATTAGGAACATTTTAATAATATCTGTTTTAGAAGTACAAAACTAAACATCTATACAAAATTAACAATCAGTACATTTCGCTAAGTCTATAATCGACCGCTAAAATAAAAAAAAATTCAAATGCAGTTTTGTTTTTCTGCTCTAAGAAAAGAATTCCTCTTTTATTTTGACAAAATTTTATATTAATAAATATTTGGCTTCTTTGAGCTTATCGATTTTCGTCAGAAAATAAATTACGTCTTTAATAATTAGCCTTTTAAGTTTATGGGAGGGAGAGGGGCCACTAATGGTAATGGTGGTCAAATACACTAGCTTGTTATACAGCCATTGCAATTATATGTTACACACTTAATATCCGTAGACTTAGAATGCAATTATTGTGTCTCATATTTATGTACACTCGATAAAGTGCCTCTGTTCGATAACCGATGGTCGTTGAACCTCTTCCGGTTGGACGGGTGTCATTGTCGGTTGATGATGATGTGGTCGCAGATGAGCGTACATGTCGTCGTCGTCATCGTGTTTGTCACCAACGTGCGGTCCGCCGTATATGTTTTGATTAGTGTCATCGGTATGTTCCATCATACCGTTCGAGTAATTGTTTTGATGATACGCCTGGTAATCGGGACTGGAAATCTGCTGTTCGGTCGCATCGTCCTTGCCGCCCGTGTACGGTGGCCTACAGGAAGTAGTCTTCCAGTGGGTCCTAAAGTCGGCATAAAAACAAAATGCATCGTTAGTAACTATTTCCGCGTTAAGACACCGTCTCTGAAATAATTGGTATTATAAATGAGTACTGACCTCAATCCGCTGGCGCTAATGTACGATTTTTGGCAACAGTGACAGGTGAACGGTCGTTCGTTGGTATGGATGCGCTTGTGCAATTTTAAATGCACCAGTTGAGTGAACGTCGACGAACATATCTCGCAAACGAACGGTTTGTCACCGGTATGTAGCCTCGAGTGAGTTTTAAGGTTAGAAGTGGAGCTAAACCGTTTCTGACACACATCGCATTCGTGCGGACGTTCTCCTATAAAATCCAACAGACAATACAATTAGCTATCGTTCTTATATTATTATTATTGTTATATAATTATATGCAATTTGCATTATATACACATAAAACGTGGTAAATTCGCTTACCAGTATGTACGTAGTTGTGTTTTTGCAAGTGGGCCAACTGCGTGAAACTCTTCCCGCACGTCTTGCATTTGAACGGCCTCTCGCCAGAGTGCGTTCTCAAATGCACTTTCAAGTTTGACAGCTGACCGAACGTCTTACGGCACACGTTGCACTCGTAGTGCATTTTTCCATTTTTCTTGCTGATCGGATAGGGCAGGGACCTGTACCCGCGTGAGTTGCTGGTGCTGCCCGGACTTCCACACGGCGACACGTCGTCCGGTGACATGGAGCCCGCCGGCGGACTGGCGCTGGATTCCACCGGATGGTTACCGGGATAGTGGCACTGGTAACCACCATTCTGCGGCGGGAATAAATGCGTCTGGTGGTGGTGGTACGGCATGTATTGCATCTGTTGACCGGCGGGCGCTGGATAGACAAGTATTCCCGGCGGCGGTGGGCTCCGGTGCATTTGATGCAAGGGTGACAGTACCTTGGTAGACGAATCTGGACTGACGGACGCATTGACATAACCGCGTTGTAAGTACGTTGAGTCGGTTATCGGTATTTGCGGAGGGGGTGTCATTGACGGGGCGATCGGCGCGGGCGCGGCGAGCGGGCCCGAATCTTTGTTTTGCAGCAAAAGGTTCTCCAACAGAGACTTCTGGTCCCTGGGATACTGATAGATGACCGACGGCGGGGGCGGCACAATGGGTGTATCGAGCTTGAGTTTTTTCGGCAGCGATTCAACTGTGTCACTGCTGCACGGTGCACTGGATGACGACGGTTCCGCGTATCGTTTGGGTGACTGGGAACGGACGACGATCACTGGCTCGGCAACTACGACCGGCGGTGGCGTTTGCTCTTTCGGTGGTTGATCCGATTCCTTTCTGTACTGGGATGCTTTGCGTAATTTAATTTTCACCTTGAGAAACTCGTTAGTCTCCACTTCAACTGCTTCCTCGTCGGGTTTTGGCAATTTCGATTTTTTACTATACAAACAAATAATGTTTTTTTTTTTAGTTAAAATAAATACATGTTATATTTAGATGTATCAACATAAGCTGTACTCTCGTGATGTAAATCAGATTAAAATTATTTGAAATATCTTACCTGTAGTCTAAAATGCAGTTGGAACTATCGTCAGAGTCAGATAGATGTTCGGGTGGTGTGGGTGCATCGTCGTGGTAAGTGTGGCTGTGATATCCTTCATCAGACCGTACTGAATGAGATTGAGCGTACCCTTGAGCTTTTCCTTCGTCGTCTACAGGTCTTAGTCGTAATCCATCTAACCGCAAAACGTCAGCATTTCCATTGTCTATGTACTCTTTGACTGGACTCATCACTACACGACGCATTGACGTAGCATTGTTAGTCATTGCTTTATCAAACTCGTTACGTATATCATCATCCTGCCAGTGTACTCGATTCCCGGTTTTGAGTGTGACATCGCCACTATCTACTGGAAGTGGCGGAGGTGACGAAGGAGTCGACGATGATGATACTGTATCTGCACCGTCAGTTAGCATGGGCAGTGTAGGAGATGTAGACGTTTGTATTTCTGTAAAATAAAGGTAAAAATTAAAATTAACTTTGTACCTAAATTAAAATTGAAAAAACAATATATAAAAACCCATTTTAAACATTGTTAATTAATGGACTGGAAGTTTTGATAGGTACTTAATAAAATAAAAAATATTTTTAATTAATCCTACTTTAATGATTTTAATTTTTATATTTTAATCTACGTAGAGTTCGTATGTGCTTATTGGTTATTACTTATTATCTCCTTTACTACAATATATTATTATTTTAATAACACGGCGTATTATATAGGCAAAACGTATACACTTGTGTATATAACATAATAAAAAGTATCTAATGTTCATTATACATTTTTTCATTTTTGTTTCACTTACTTCCTTGCATTCGTTGTATCATCTGTTCAACGCTGGATGGGTAGTTTAGCCTTTCAGCAAATTCACGGCAATACCAAACAAGAAGTTCTTCATTTGGAAAAATTGGTCGAATTGTGTAAAAAAAATATATCAGTCTATAAAAATAAGACATTAAATAAACAAATGTCATTTTTTACTTTTACGAACATATTATAAAATATGTTTAATATATATCAGATATCTATCAGGAATTTTTTTAAATTTCTAATTTTCACTTACTCCGCATTGACAAGCGATCAGATTCTGCGATTGTGGTGAATATGGGGCACTCACGTACCGCATCCAATTGGATTTCGTTTCATCGTAAGTGTTTATGTAATAGAACGGTTTGTTCTCTTTATAAATCTGTAACAGTATATGATATTAAGTAAACGAAAAAACGGAAAAAAATAATTGAAAAATTAGGTATTGATAGTTTAGAAGAAAAGTATTATCTAAGTAGCCAAAGCAAATTTACCTGTTGGCGCATTTTCCGCCAGAAATTATCTTGGCCTAGCATGAGCTGGACCTAATAAAAAAGTACAGACAGAGTTGTAGATAAGAAAGCATCATTAAACCCGATAGTTAGTTAGTTTAGAAGCATTATGAAAGAGCTGTATTGATTTTTAACAAAACTTACCCTCCAGAAGTATTTCCGTTTTCCGTTTGGCGCATGCTCTTTAACGCACACTTCACCCACTAATGGACCGAACCTGGTGCCTAATGGAATGTATATGGCACTTTTTACGCCAGTGATCTACGTAAATAAACAAAAAAAAAATTGGTTAGTAAATAATACCTACCTACTTAAATGCTTAAATTTGATATTATTATAAATGCATACTTTTTTCCCAATTTTTTTCAATTTAAGATTTCTGGGTAATGAACTCTCTGCTCGATTTGGGTTATTCGGATCTGCTGGTTGGTCCAATACAATGTAATCGACAAATTTGTCAAATTCTTCTTCTTTGATTGAGTTGAAATCAAAAGGCAAATCGGATTCCATCGGTGGCGTTTCCTGAACGGGCAAAAATATCGTGGTTTAAAATGAACACATTCACAAACAGAATCAAATGTTTATGATTGTTCAGGGTCATGTTGGTCTATTGATTTCATCTTCCGAGGCGGATATATTTTTAGCTGGATGTGCGCATTTCATTCGTATCACATGGCCAAAAAGATAACTACCGCGGTTTAACGCACACGTCGCGATGCTCATCGAGGTCAGGCACTGTGCATTTAGGGCTGAGTATGAGTGGTATCTTAGGGTAGGGGCAAGGAGGAGAAAGAATATGGGTCACTAGTGCCAACTGAGAGCCCTACAAACTGCACTATCGATCGTACCGATGCATTCATATATAATGTATATAATATACTCTCAGTGCCAGTATTTCACTATGACGCGTTAGCCAAAATAAAGATGCAGTTCATGTAGTCAGTAAAAATATATTTTGTTTATCATAGAAAAGTAGAAAACCATTTATACTCTCATTTGCTTATTAAAAATGTAATTTTAGACAAAGAAAATGAAATGAAAAAATTCCTACACAACTTTGAATGCAGATCTGTATTTATACACCCAAATAAAATTAAATATAGCTTACAAGTGGCGACCTTAAGATTTGTATTATTAGAACAACTGGAAGGCCAATATTATGAATAACTTGACACAAAAAAATAGCAATAATGAAACCGAATCATTTGGTGTTTGCCAAATACCAATGTATGGTCACGGGGATACAATAATACACCCGTCGTAGCCTTAAATGATTTTATATGCTCGTCGGCATAATTTAAAATTGCATAATGATTTAACATTGTCGTACAAACATAATTATACAATATTAGTACGAAAAAAACCGAGTTCCTCAATACCATATTATTCTTAAATTATATTATTAAATGCATATTTTTAGATCGATAAAATTGTGTTAAAATTTAATTGAAAGTAAAAAATGAAATCAATTTATTTTATCCTCCGAGTATTAACGAGCTTATAGTGATAATTATATCATCGTAATTCTCAAGCTGGAGATAAAAAAATGTCTGAAACATTTTAGTAAAAGGTTGTTGAACTTTTGCCCCGGAGCAGTATCCGATTACGGCTGCTGTCTAGTGTAAATCCGTCCCGACAAAATGGCGGACCGGAAAGTTCGATAACGCAGTTCTAGACGGCTGCGAAAGCAATCGATTGGCGATGGCTTCACAATAAAGAAGGGGTAGTAAACCAAAGAAAATACCGTGCCAATATTAATGTAGACAAATATAAAAAATTAACGACTCGAGAAAACTGAATAACTAAATAATTGTCGGAGGTTCGTGGTGACCGCCAACAGACCAGACATAATCGATATCACTAGACCGGAAAATATATATGGTGCAATGTCTGGAGAGTGGTAGACTGAAAAAAAATGTTCGTCTGGCGTTTGAACCCTGTTTAAACTTTTAACAAATATTATAAACCATACATTCAAAATTGAATTTGTATGAGTAATTTGAGAATGTAATTTTATTTAAGTAAATAGAATTATCCAAGTGCAATATATTATATGAACTCAATGACTATTTTTTATGCTAAATTGGTATAAAACTAAAATATGAACGCAATTCTAGAGATGTTTTTATATTTTTTCTTATACATTCCACAAATATCAAAACAATGTGTTTTTATTTAACGTCTCAATTATAAAATACTGATATTATATTACACTTCAATTGGTAACACGCACGTCTATAAGCTCAAAAATATTGAATTTGTTAAAAAAAATTGCGCACTTAATAAATTGTAGGTACTTGTACAATTATTGTACTATTAAAAGGAATTCAATTTACCTGTCTCATTATGATATTTGATGATTTATTAGTCCTCCATAAATCCTCTGCAATTGTATAACCTGTTAACAGAAAATTGTTATAAATTAAAATTTACAATATACAGAATTTTGTTTGCTGTTCAAATGAAATAGCGATTAAATTCATTCAATATATGGGTATTTGTATAAGACATGTCTGGGCTTATTTTAGACGACCGACGACTGAAGTTCACTTTGTCCCTTTTCCCCGTTTAGATTATTTATATACGCACATGAAATTCCAAAAATCTTTGCGCATACTGAAGCAGTTCTCTCGATCATTCAAATCAAACATCGGCACTTAGTAATGCATAAATAATACCTAGTTAAATGTAGGTACGCGTTTGTGTACCACCTGAACAAATGCAAATATGTTTCGATACCGAGCACATAATATTATATACCTACACAGTTATATAGATAGCAATAATTAAAAAACAAATTACATTATACGTCATAATTCTGTATAGTTGTATACATATTATTATATAGTGTCGAGTAAAAAATAACCAATACTATATTGTTATCAGCTCCAATGAACAGTATATAAAACGACCAGCCGATGAATTGAACATTTTGTAAGGTAGATATAACATATAATATATTACAATATTATATTAATTAATCAATGAGTAACACTGATAAGTTCGATCTAACTATAACTATATGTATATTTACCGCTTGTTATTATCAGACAGATGTTTTAATGTACTCTAAAAATCATTTAAATTTTTTCGATGGCATATCCTCGCCCAAACGAGTTAAATAGAATATATTCCGTGGACCGCGTCGAACATTTATTACAATTTATAGTTAATTATGTAGTCTTGTAATGTTAATATATTAATACGTTGCTCTTGAATATACTAAATATTGCACGAATTTTGTAATAAAGAAAAAAAGTTATCGGTACAGGTAAGTACCTACATACTGACAAAAATTAAAACAACAAATTATCATATTTTAAATTAAATTATACAATTAAAATGTTATTTGTTTTTTTTTTGTTAGTAAACATAAATGTAATAATAATAATAATAAAAATAAATTTTTTCTATAAATTGAATTTTTTATGAAATGACACGTTAAATGTTACGATACTTATTATTTTTCATATATAAGAACAATTAGATATTAATTGCATAATATACTTAGCTAACTACCTGTGTAAAAATATCAAATTTCGATAGTATTCTGCTAGAATCGAATGTAGTATGCACAAAAACCCTTGTTATATTTTTATTTCATAATAATTATTTAACGAAATAAACATTAATTTCTTTAATTACGTAAATTATTGTCAATGCTTGTGCATTGTGTACATCTTTTTATAAAACGCATTAGAAAAATGATAAGGAAATGAATGAAACCTTTTGCAAAAATTATTATTAAGAAATGTTAATTAGATAACTATTATGTACATACAAATGTGCAATCACCAATTTTATCATAATTGTTTTTTCATTGATTTATGTACAACTTTACAATGTATAATTATTTTGAAATACATTTATCGAATTAAATAAAATACAATATTTTTTTTGATTTGGGGACATTGTGTTATACCTAAACTTTACAGACATACAGAGTTACATATACTTTTGTCTAATTGTTCTTAAAATAAATTCACAAGAGTTTTAGTTCGATAAAAAAAATACCTAACTCAAATGATATTACGTTGTTTTTTTTCGAACGAATACGAACTATATATAGTCACTCTACATTTATCCATTTAAATACAATACCTTTGTCTTAGAATTTTTGTCATAGGAACGTAAAATCTTTTTCGCGTGACTCTTTATAAATGGCTCACATCTATTTTGATTTGACAAAAAACCTATCATTAAAATCTAACGATATGTCAATAATCTTATGTAACTGTACCTATAGTAAAAAAAAAACAATTACTATGATTTATGACTTGCCTCGCAATCAAACTACACAGTTATGAGAAAAATAAATTCAATTTGTGTTTTTATCAAAATTCTGAAACTGAAGAGCGCTGAAGAGATACGACTAAAGATAATAACTGAAGAGATACGACATGCATGATGCATCTGGAACTAGCCACTAGGGAAGTTATTACATTATATATTTTAAACTTCAATTATAATGTACAATAATATTCAACGATTTGTTTTTTCGTTTCATCAATTCATATGTAGCTATAATAAAAATGTGTGCTCCCACTATTGAATTATTCGTACGTACAATAAATAATAGTAGGTGCCTATATCAATAGTTTAATACTTTAATTAGTATTTGTTTTCTCTTAATAACATTGGAATTTAAATTAAACGCATTTTATTTGGCTATAGTATACATATATAATTTAGTATAATATATTGTGATTTTGTCAATGAATCTTTTTATCTAATGATGTATTTTAATATGTTTATATTACATTTGCGTAATTGTATTTCATTATTTTACATATTAATATAAATATATTATTATTTAATTTTCATTAAAACTTTTAAGTATTTTACTACAGTTCTAATAATAGTGAAAATTCGACTCTACGAATTAAAATTGAACGTTTATTATTCGTTTATCAAATAAAAATCAAGCCAATAATTAATGTGCATTCAAACGTTCGTTTGTTCGTATATATAAGTAATTACTGTTATTGCTGTCAAATACCATAGAACCAATATAGTTAATATTTAATTGCATCATAATAATTTGTTTCGGCCGTATTACGCGTATATATATATATGTATATAAATTATAATTATGTTTATCAAATGCACCTAACTGATAAAAAGTGCATTGTGCATTTTGGTCAAGGACGTATTGGCGATTATCGAACAAATGCATACATGCCTCTTCTATATTATACATCACTCCATTCCGTGCACCGCGTCAGTAAATATATCATATAATATTATAGATATAAAGTAATCTAGTTTTATTGGTATTCTTTCAGTTTTCAATAACTCAATTTTATTGTTGTTGTCGTGCGTATTCACGAATAATATACGAAAGATTTGCACAACTATAATAGTTATATGTCCTTCATCCTGTTATCAGAGTCAAGGTCGTAAGAAGAATTTAAAAAAAATATACTTATTGAATATCGGCGTTATCAAGCATAATATTACGTTCACGCATACAATTGGAGACTTGGCCATTGCGGAATACTATGGCAATAAATGTTAGTTTTGAAATATTATATTGATCAGTAAATTATTTTTAGATCTGGTTTCGGTGCAGGATTGATGAATGCATGATTTAGATTTAATAATATATTGCGACTTATGAATTGTATGAAAAGATAGATATACCTAGGTATAGTTTAGGCGATGTGTACCTACTTTATA
This sequence comes from Acyrthosiphon pisum, assembly GCF_005508785.2. Classification (NCBI taxonomy): domain Eukaryota; kingdom Metazoa; phylum Arthropoda; class Insecta; order Hemiptera; family Aphididae; genus Acyrthosiphon; species Acyrthosiphon pisum. The sequence goes on from NC_042494.1 coordinate 125,256,932, forward strand.
TTTTTTGCACTGCAGCAGGTTTCGGTAATACTACCAGATGACCGTGTATAAACAAATAAGCGCTCTTTGTGTTTTAACCCCTCCCCCCTCAAATACCTACCAAATTGCACAGATATTTAATGCTAAACCAAAAAAAAAATATTGTAATTTTGTATTGAAACAGCTGCACTGGTGTATCCTAGTATTTACACAAGAATATATATATATATATATATATATATATAACACATACAGACATCTGACACTTTAGCGTACACAAAAACAAAAACTAATGATGTGCACTTATCGAAAATTAATTTTACTCGAAAAATGACGAATAATTTTTATAATTATAATGTCGGGGAAAATAATGAAGTAAATATTTATTCAGTTTTGTAAGTGTTCATAAAACTTCGGTGGAAGCTTGAAATTTATAACAATTTTGTGTTACGGGATTTATAAAAAATAGCGACAAAGGGTGCACAAAAAATGATATATATAAAATCCGGATTTGGAACCTCATATAATATCATATTATGCTGTACAACATCCGATAAAAGAGTGATCAAAATTAAATGCATTTTATTTTTATCAAAATTCCCTTTTGAACACTTGTATTCGCATAGGTACCTACAGATCTACCTACGGATATACTTAATGCTGGACTAAATAAATTCAACAAGTGTTTTAAAATATACACTAGAACGTTTTTATATATACTTTAAGCAACGCATTTTTAGAAGTTTATGTTATATAAACAAAATATGATTATATACTTTCTGCAAAATAGATTACCTTTAGAAATTCTAATGTTTTTTTATACGAGAACTTAAGACACTGATTATTATGATTTATGAATGACATTATTTGTATGAATACAACAAGTTTTTTTTAAATTGTTAACCCTTAATCTTTAGCATTGATTAATACTGTAAAATAAAATAAACCTGTGCTATGATATCTTATAAAAAGTGATCATTAATAGTTTCGTTAAGTACCTATTATAAAACACTTTATATTAATACATATTTAATAATTATGATTTTTGATCAATACAACAAACAATAATTGCATTTCTTTCAATGATAATCATTTGGCAGTGCATAGTCATACCACGATCTTACTCAATTTGAATTATGAAATTTTACTATCTACGATCAACCGGAAAAAAAACTGTCGAGAACGTGTTTCGTGATAAATACACAAAAAGGCCTCGCAGGGCATACACAATTACTAGATTATTGATGTTCACGGCCGCAGCCTTGGGACTCGCGTTTTTCCCATTGCACATGCACTTTACTGCAATCAAAATGTGATCTCCGTGTGTGTCCCAACGTCATATTAATAATAATTATGACATATTATCGTCATGTAAACATGTGAATTGTAAAATGTAAATGACAAGGAAATAATTCGCGAGGATGCGTTTTATCTAATGATATACATATACCGTAGCCAAGAAACTAAAATATTCTACACGCCAAAAACTGTACAACGCGAAAATAAAACGTGCGAATCGTGATTTCATTACAACGATCTGTTGGTCCTACACAAGCTTTCACGATAGGAATTAATGTTGTAATACTATAATTACTGTAATTTTAGATTAGTCCTTCGAAACCTCCGAGAAATGTTTTAATATCAGTTTTTAGGTACAAATAAATTATTTTTATTATATTGACATGACGTGTGGGAGTCATCGTATCACGCATAATACGTAAAAACGGTTAAGTAAAAAAAAATAATTGAAAAACTGTTAAAACATTTAAACGTGTACCTATTGTACCTACCTATAATAATAGTATGCGTAAAACATGCTTACCTAGACGGCCGGCGGACCCGGACTGTTTCTGCGGTTGAAATCGAAATCGAAAAGTGTGGAGCTTGATAAACAAAAAGTATGTTCTAAGCAATCAGGCGTTGTACTGACCTAAGGCAACACAACGGTCTGTGTGCACCGAATTCTGGCTTGCACGACGAGGATGCGCTCTGCTCCCCCCACTGCCGCACCACCCTACCCGCTGTACTCGGCTATTATCCCGTCGCTGACGACGCCGACGTCTGGTCCCTGGCGCGCGCGCGCTTTGCTCGTTCGCCCGCTGCGTACACCCGCTGCACACCCCTCCTTCTCCGCGCGCGCGCCGAACTTAACGCGCGGACGGGTGTCGAGTGCATTTCCGCATGCGCCTTGGTGCATCAGGACGACGACGCAAGCGCGCGTCGTCGCGGAGTAGCAGCACTATGGCGGTGGCGGCGGCGTCGGCGGCGGGACACACTCTCGCTTTTTCACCCAGCGCATTTTATAATATATACACCGACAGCGGCGACACACACACACACGCTCACGTTCACGTACACATACAAACGCATGAAAACTCGGTCAACGGTCGACGTCAATTTGGCGTTCTACTTGCATTATGCAAGAGCAATGTGTGTATACGACGCGTCTTCCAATAGTAGTTCCGAAAATCATGCTTCGAGTGGTACACCTAATATAACCTGTGGCCCATAATTTATAGGACTGCGTCAATCGGAATTAGCAATTATTATTAATGTGCGTTTGTGCTTTTAAAAAATGTCGACCAACCGTGGTGTGCGCGCGCGCATTTCATACGTTATTGTAAAACAAAAGCTGCTATGATTATATAGGCTGCAGTATACCAAGGTATATATCATTGGAATAGATATACACGGTTTCGAAACGCATTACAATGATTCTATTTAGGTTGTCTAACGTTGCGGATAAAAACGTAGTAATGCAATGTGCATGGGTGACGTGCGCGTCCGTCAGCGGTATAATATACTGCAGAAGTATAAAAATAAATCAATACCCGCGGTACATAATATTGTATATTAAGTATTGTAAATTTTAATCGTCACAAATATAATTTGAATAAAATTCAACTCGACGTATCCAAGGTGGCTGTCGGCAACAGTGGTACACTTTTATTAAACTCGAATTAATGGTTTTGTTTTTTTTTTTTTTCGTTGTAATAAATGCAATAGAGTGCAATACGTGCGTAAGCGATACGCGTATATATGTGCATAATAATAATAACACATGCACTCAGAGTGGGAGTACTTTATAATATTATGAACACAACGAAAAACCGTGTAATCACAATGTGCGTGGGTTTTCAATAGTGTCGCGCGGTTTATGCGATGTATCTGAATGTGCATCAAGGTCATCACGTAATGCGCTTGTTGACGACGCGCGCGCACATTGCACACGAAAACTGGGTCAATCGCTATCGCCGCGTGTAAATATAACGCGAAATTAATAATAAACGAATAAACGTTTCCGTCGATTCTCAATACGTATGCACTCTAGCTGCGTCGGTGGCGGACGCCGCCGTGCAGCGCGAGTGTTGCGGACCGCTGCAACGGAGCTCGAAGCATAAGCGAACCCACCGAGGGGGTGGGTCGTTGTGAGTCAGAGTGGTCGTGGGTGGGTGGTTGATGGCTTACGAAGAAGGGGTGTGAAATGGTGCGACGGCCGACACGATTGCGGGGAAATTTCGAGGAAAACAACAACAATAACAAACGAATGGAAAATAATACGCTTGTATATAACGGGAGAAAAACGGAAATCGACCAGGAAAGCGTAACGGGAGCGACAGCGGCAGTGTAGTGCTAGTGCATATAGTGGGAATACCCTCCCGGCCCGGAATATAGCGGACAAAAGTTCATCAGGTCACCGAGATGGCGGCGGCGGCGAACGACAGCGCGTAATATTGAGGACGTTCGGTCAGTGGGCGTGTCCTGGTGGAGACCGCGGTATACTCGAATGAAAATCGGAAGTATATAATATACTATATAATATATATACATATATATATATATATAATGTGCACGGCAGTGGCGACGCAGCAGAATTGCTGCAGAAGCGGCGACGACATCAGGCCAGCAGGAGCAGGAGCGGCAGCGGCAGCAGTAGCAGCAGCAATGGCAACACACTCCTTCCCGAACGCGAAAGAGTCGGTCAGACGGCCGCAGGGGTTTCGCCGCCGTCGCCTCCTTTCTCTTCAGAATATTCGCGTTATACATCGCTCCCGCTCGTTTTGACGTAACGGAGCGTTATTATTATTATTATTATACATCGTGCGTCTGTCTAGAAGACATATACAACTATATAACACTATACACTTGTACTGCACTTTGGTTTATGCGCCGGCGTCGTCGCAACGTTTCGTACTTCCTTCCGCCCCCGCCACCGTCGATACGGCGAGTTTGAAGGGTTTGTTATGGTTTCCACGCCGTATATTTTTATTTTTCTGTTCCCCTTTCTCACATAATCATTAGCAGTTTAATAAAGCTGCAAAGTTGTGGGTGCAGTATTATAATAATATTATAGTTTTCGGCCGCCCAGACGGAAAACGATTTTCGCGACGCGAAAACACATGAAAAAACTCGACAGCCGCCGCCGCCGGCTCGCCCCGGGTCAATGACCAACTTGCACACACACACGCGTGCGCGCGCGGCGTTCGTTCTCTCACTCGCCGGTAACGGTAACCTAACCTCAATTTTAACGCACTTTATTTTTCGTTTCTTTTGTTGATTCTCTTCCATAATTTATTTATCGGCTCATTGACCTTACCACAAGAGTTCGCACATAATAATAATAATAATAATATTAATAATACAATATATTATATACCACCTATACACCGATAATTACAATTTACATACGCACAAGCGCCACATCGTGTGTCACACGTTGCAATTAACGCAACTGCTTCGTAATGTTATTATTATATTATGCTGGCTACTGCACCGATTCGAGGCTGGATCGAGGGGGAGGCAGAGGTAGCGATAGATGGACATAGACCGAAAACGTAATTATTATATAGTCGTAAAACAATATATCATCAGAGAAATGTACGACAGTCGTCAGTTACAATATTATAATATACACAAGTGTAATTTTTTGTTTTATTTAATTTGTTGTCGTCCACACTTTTCAACATGCTTTGAGACTTCAGTGCAACACACGAACTACATGTATAAATATTTCATTACACATTTATATCGTGCTGATTGTAGGCGGAACACTATCCGTTTTTAAACGAGCACTGATTATGATAAATAAAATAAATTAAGTGTATAATAATAAAATTAAGATAAGAACTAAAATATCGTGACCACCTATTATTGTACAATTTGCAGTTATTTTTATGTATTATATTCTTTAAATGAAATTTCAAGCACTTCTGATTTCTGAACGCTTTCAATTGAACCAAAACTGAATAATAATAATATTTTTGTGAATTTCATTACAGAAACATAAAATTAGTACATTTTATCTTATACCTACTATATATTATACAAAGTATGTATACTAGATAAGTTGATTTTTTCGAATTGATCATGATATTTGAGCATTAGCTATAAATTATTATGATATAATATAATGTAAAACGTTTAAATATAATATACATCTATTATACAATCATATATTCCTCATCATTTAATATCAATTAATTTTCACCAAATAGATTCTGTTTGTGCGCTTAATGCAAAAAAAGGCACCAATGTAAAAAAAACAGTAATTATAAAATAGTTGAAATATATTTTCCAAGAATGTTCTTTTTTGACATCGCGCCTTCTTGCTCACCAAATCACAGATATATATAATATATATATATATTATATATATATGCATCGAATGATAATAAGTTTTAATTAATCAAACTGAGAAAATTGCAATTACCTATCTAACACGGGATTGGTTAATTTATAATAATAATATACTCTACGTACCTATACTTCTATACCTATAACGTCTGCAGTGCACAGTGACATTTGTAATTCAAGGATTGCTACCTGCAGCAGTAAAAAAGTAAATATATATATATATAGGCACATCCGCGGCCAACCGATTTGTAGTTTCGAATTAAAAAAATAAAACAAATATCGACGCCAAGCGTGTATAGTATACCTATATATATTAGTTAACGATGCCTGTGTGTTAATTAATTCGAGTGGGCACTCTAATGATTGCAAAAAAAACTTAGGTGGAAAAAAAATAGTATGAGTAACAATTTCTTATGTCGTTCTGCAGCACTCCCCGCCATGCGTAGTCGTCGTCGTAGTTCTTCCCTTCCCGACCCGTACGACTTTTACGGGCAACACTGCACCAGAACCACGGCGGTGACCGGTCGTTGAACTCTCGTGCGCGCCAGCCGTACATAACAATGTATTATTATATACATATTATATGTGAGTATATGATATAGCCATATAGGTACAGTGACCGCGGCAACGGCGTATTAGTTTTCCGAAATTTCAATAAATGCGCTGCCACCACCGTCGGTATTCCGTGCGTACTATAGTAGAGTGGAAAAACTGTGGTGCCCGACGCATACGATCGTGCGTCAGAGAGGGGGAGGGAGATAATATTTGTAAAATTGCCAAAAAAAAAAAAAATTGAGGCGAGACGCGCGCGTTCGTCGAACGAAAGAAAAAGCGATGCGCTCGCGCGTGCGACGGGAATTCGACGCCTGGACTAATGACCTCCTTGTAAGTGGAACAAACCGGACACGACAGCGCAGACACTCTTCTTTTCGACGAACCGAAGCTTTGAGTACACAATTTTTTTCCCTTCCCTGCAAACCCCGCAGCCCATACACCGCTACTGCAGCAGTACAACTACGATATTAATATAAAATAATATAGACTTGACGACAAATTTTCTATTCCCACAGTCAACATACCGTCACACACATGTATAATATAATATACCCATACGAGTATATATTATATATAAACACAAAAGTATAAAACCATGATGCATGTGTGCGGGTATGTACTTACCTCCCGGGACGTTATATATTATATGGCCATTATTGACGGCGTCTTTTTGTGTTTTTGACACCCCAGCGCAGCGATATAATACTGACCATAAAATCACGACAGTATAGTAATAATAATAATAATATGTAACACGCGCGCACGCGATGACCATGACAAAATATCACAGATACGCGTTATTATATAGGAACCAGCTATATTATATACCCGATAATAATGGTAATAAATGTTTGTTGACCTTCAATACCGTTTAAACCACCCTAGCCGTGATCTTCTCTCGGAAACGGTACTTCCAAGGACAAGGATATCGTTTATCCGAAGGCCAGTGGGTTACGCCACGGGGTGCGGGCTGGTTCACAAAAATGGAAAGACGACGACGGTGCGTGTCGAACGGAGACCATCATCGTCGTCATCGGTATAAATATAATATTGGAAAAGATTAATTTTTTTCGTATACGCGCCGCAATACTAATCATAGATGAGGATGAGGTGAAGGAGGAGGAGTAGAAGGAGGAGGAAGAAGAAACGCATTTTATTAAAATTTATAATGTGTGGAAGGTCACGTTTGTTGTTGATATTCGATTCCCACAATAAAAATTATAATAAAATAACGCAACGGACAATCATGTGACAATATATATATAATATGCAATATTGGCACATTATATACATACCTTTATATATTAATGCATATATTGTGTGTGTACTTCACAGTGTTTTTTTACGATATGCGAAAAAAAATTATATGCTTGACCTTGTAGCTGAAACCGGTGTGTTATCTAATCGTAACGAAATACCTATGAATTTATAAAAATTTGTTTACACTTCCTCCAATGAGGCTGTTATCTATATCCACGCATAAATATATACGTATCGGCGTATCGCCGTGGGCAAAATAATATAATAATATATAGTGTAACGTATATCTATCGTAACGATATTCTATAATATTATATGCATCGATCGGAGGGAAAAAATTGTTAATTTTTCTCTGCAGTACAAATAGACGATATCAATTTATACGTAGGTATACATTGCATGTAGTAGTTATTCTTGTGACTGTACCTACGCAATCTGGCGACTTCGGTGCTCATAAAATATCATAATAAAAAGATAATATTACGGTGCAATGTCGTGTTTAAAATGAAAACTGAAAACGACTACCTGCTAGAACAACAACAACAATAATAATGTTCCGACGCGACGAGGGTGCAGTGGTGTAATAATAGAAAGTTACGTATAATAATATAATATATAGTGCGGTCGAATCATTTTTGTTCTTTTCGGACCGACATACAGTACTGTAGGTCCGCATTGCGTAATTCCAAATAATTTGGTCGGCTTTCCGTTAGATCATCGAACAAAGACACGGTCACACAAATATGTACAGTCACACAAAGGGTATATATGGACCGATTATTCCCGAGAATCGAGAAATGTCGAAGAAATAACACACACGCATTACTCAGACGGTAGTGAACCGTTCATCGACACCGAGAAGAAGCACTTATGTTCATATTATATTATGCTCCTTCCTTACAATAACAGGTCACGTTGGAATTTGCCACTGGACCGCCAGAGATTCATAAGTAAATATATTATTTGTCCGGGGCTTGGGGTGGCGGCAATGATCTATTTTTAATTTAATTGTGTCACTTCAGCAAAAGTGCAAATCGACGACGACGACAATTACTATATTATAATATTATATTATTATTGATGAAAAGATATAACACTGTAATATAATCGAGATAAGCCACAAATAAACGCAAATAAACGTGGCGTCGATGCAAAAAAAATCGTTGTCGGCGATGCACAGCAGTTGTTAAAAATCGTGATCCGTGAACCGCCGCCGACAATCCACCAAGGATACGCCAAAATAAAATATGGTTTTCAAAATTTAAAAAATGTTTGGTGCCCCCGAGGCCCCGGACGATTAATAATATGTAGACGAACGCGTGTGTTCATGATGTGGTTACGTGTAAATCTTAAATCGGCTGATGGAGGGGGGTGGAGCGGACAGGATGAAACCGAAAAAAAAGAACCATCGAAAATCGCAAAAAACCGCACGTCCTCCAGAGGTCATTGACCGGCAGCGACGGCGGCGGCGGCGGAGAACGTTTTATGGTGTGCGTTCGTCGCGGTTATATGGCTGATTATTGTAACGAAAACCCGAGAAGCCGCGCGCTCGTCCATCACCGCGACGAGTCATTTGATTTCGGACGTTCATCCGCAAGGATTTCGGCCTCGGAATAAGGTACGGGTGAGGGGGGCGTTCCATTATACTATATAGCCGCGATGATGATTTATCTCGCGATCTCACCCGGTGGGTGCGCAGCAAGCAGGGTACCGAGGCGGTCGCGGTCCGAGGGGCGGTGTTCGTGTGGATGTGGAGGGGGTCAGGGGCGGCTCGGGCATTCGCTTATAATAATAGCGTTCGCCATTCCGGGAACGCGTCGAGCAAATTATAATAATATATTTTATATCATATTATGTTTTTATATTGTACGCGTTCTTCCTCACAACAACCTTGTCCGCGCCCAAACCGCAGATAATCGCACACACACGCGCGTATAATTTATATATTATTTACATATTCGTACACACACGCGGGCGCGCGCGCATAATAGAGCGACGCAAGAGTCATCGACGGCCTCCGCGCCGCCGCGAACAGGCCAATGAACTTGGCGCACATTCAGCCAGCCGGCGGACGACGACGTCATCTCGTCACTCGCAAACATCGGGTATACGGCCGCGACACTTTACGCGGCGCGCAGCATCAAACGCGTGTCCAATCTTTTTTCGTTCTCCTCTCATTTTCAGCATTCCGCGCGGACCCGCGATCAACGACCCCGCCGAATCCTCGCGATTCCAAACACGCCCAATACGCGCATACGGCGACGTTTCCTACGCCACCGCCGCCGACGTGTAAATAACATCATATTGTATATATACACGCATAATATATATATTATATATAAACGATTTACGTTTACACGTTCCCGAGTGCAACGCACCCGCGACGGAGGCGTTTAACTCGTGAAAATATATAATAATATGCGCGCGTACAACAACAATATGTGTATGTATACGAGCCGCCAAACGAACTCGGCGCACCTAAATATTATACAATTTTTAAGGCCGGTGCCTATCGTTGTCGTCGTCGTTTAGATTAATTTTTTCGTCTATAACGTAATATAATATGATATATTATGTACATCCAATCCAATACGATAGTATTAAGACGCGTCGTTATTCTACATCATATAAAAATGAAAATCGGAAAAACTGCATGCTTGATTTCCTGCAGGTTATTACGTAACTTATAATATGACGTAGCTACGTATAATAATATTAATATTATTATTAACATTAAAATTGGCGAGCTACACATTAATTGTGTGCACACAAGCATCGGCCGAGGAAAAAACTACCCATAGCTGATATACATGTAAAAAATATAATATGAAGTAAAATATTGATCGTTTATTCCGCAAATTTATTACGCAGCGGCATTTCAGAAATCTCATCTCGGTTTGTTATGGCATTGCAATTCGTCATAGTTAATATTTTAACATATTATAACATTAATATAATAATAATATTATAGCCATCGATTATATTATACTTTATTATTGTCTATATTGGCATCGACTCGCCGTTTTGTTATCCTTCTTCCCATTAGCGCGCTCGAGATCGCCAGGAATTTCAATAAAACCTAGTGACATGGCAATCGTTCAAAAGACATAATAATATAATATAATTATTATATTTAATCGCACATTACATACGCAATACGTAAAAAATCTATTATGTATTGTTATTATTATTCAGTGACCGAAGAGTTTGTCAAAACCTTTAAAACCTTCAAACGGTTTTAAACAATATAATATAATATGTTTTAGGCAACGCGTTCATTTGAACGACAGCATCATATTATATTCAATGGTGTTGGATTAGGCATATTACAATAATAATATATATTATTTTATAATACGCCTGCTGTATATGGACGGATGATGTGCGCGCGGGCCATCAACAACGCGTTCCGTCTTGAGGCAACGCGCACGTCCGTCGAGTCGACGATGTAAACAAACTCGCGCGGACCAGATGAGATATATACATACATAATAATATATTATATTACAATATGATATTATTATTATTATTATATACGTGGGACGACGATAATAATATACAAAACGGACGAGGTCACGACGGCGGCCGCCGCCGCAACACGATATTGTCACGCCGCCGGCACACGCACGTCGCACCTATATCTGTGTTTGTGCGTTTGTGTGTTGGTGGTGTCGGTGTGTTTTGATGGTGTCAGCGACAGTGGTGGTGTAAATACAGTGCTCGAATTAAGAAACAATTAAAAGGAGGATGCAAAAGTATAAAAGAAGATTGTGTACCGAATTGTTTAAATATGTCTTATTGACTAGGATACTATTATAGTAGGGTTGAATATTTTTTTTAATAGAATAGGGACACCGTTCTACAGTGCTCTCTTCAATTTGAACACTTCATTTACAGTAAATTTATCCAACATCGAACAGGCTCGAAAACAGCTTTGCGAAAGGATAAAAACACATTTTCAGTAGCGGGATGTTCATGTTCAGCGCGTCTCATTGTCTTGAACTGCAGTACGAGGGTGCCTCACGAATTCGTGACACGAGAGGCGCCTCAACGGGTGGAGACGCGAAACGAACGCGATATATATACCACGGTATAATAATATTAGCGTCCTAGTCGAGCGCGCAGCCGTCGATTTATTATTTTTCTTTACATTTTTTTCCATGCCTCCGTCCTCCGTATTCGCACGTACGCGCGTATTATACGCGATTTTTTTTCACGGGCGAAAGGCCACGGTTACATCGGGCGGGGAAGGCGGCGCGGTGGCGGTCTGGTTGTGCGTCGCACCGAGTTCACCGACCTGCCAGGCGACCGAACGCGCTCGGCCGATGCTATGAGCGGAGGGGCGGGCGCGCGTACGGCCCGGCAAGGTCGATTCGCGAGCCGCCCGGAGGGGTAGTGGTCCCCCCGCCCGGCCACCAAAACCCATCCACCCCGAGGACAATGCACCGGTCAATGGCTTTCGTGGGCAAGCTCTATTATCACGCGCACGGCTCTTGGATTTATACGGCTAAAATCACGGGTGCGTATAAATATAACGTAGGTATACATGTAATATGATGATAATATTATAATACAATATATGTAATTAATGGAATTAATAACAGGTACGAGACCTGTTGATCGGCTGCCGTTTGCGGCCGGGTTGTATAAACAGAGGCGGGTTCGACGGCTGCGGCAGAGATAGATCTTTCTTTGCGACCTGACTTTTGATGATTACGCGCTCGCATACCTGTCGCGCTCGACATACGAGAGGTTGCGCAGATGAGGTGACGACGATCGTAAACACTGACCGTCCATACAATAATATACGGTATTATAATATCGTATTATAACAAGTGGATAATAATATTACCCAGCTGAAGGTATACCCAACTGATGTGAATACTGGTTTTCGGACATTGCGAATATTACGCGGTGGCGGTTGTCCTCCATTCTCCACCAGCCTTATATGTTATACTTTGCGGTGCAATATAAGTACAACTATACGCAATACTACACGACCATCATCGGCTTGTGAATCCTTTCGGAGCTAATACATTACGTTAATACTGTAATTAATGTTTCCCTCAACCATTTAATTCCCACGTCGGAGACCCTGCATATGGATATAGTAAAATCATTTTAATGTGTTTTTCAAACGATCGGTTCTTCTTATAAACAAAATACCTATAAGACTATAACTATGTATTATTCGTACGCTAATTTGAAATAAGAAAATAAAAATATTTTTTTAAAACTATGTCCCAAACAGTTAAACGTTAATCATAATTAATAACGTGATTATTAACAATAATAATTACTGCGGTTATGTATAGATAGATGCTATACTTTTGTACTTCGTTCATATATTATATGCCAATTAGAGATACCTATTACACATTAGTCATATTTTTTAAGATGTCCGTTAGTCATCTACTAATTAAATTGCCATTGAATGAATAGTATAGTTTGGAAAGATTATATAATGTATATTTAATATGTTATCTATACGCTTTACTCTAATAAGATTACACGCATTATAATATATGTGAAATGTTTATAGATAATTGTTAAATTGTATGATTGAATGAATGAATATTATATGGAAATAAAAAAATTTTACTCACCGAAAATGTTGGTTGTTTTGATTATTATATCCTATATATGCGATGTTGTACGTCGATTACAGAATCATCTCGAAGTATCCAAAGAGATAAATCGCACAACCGAATAGTTCACAGTTTAATAAAGTTAAAAAATGTTTGTAGGTACACCATAAAATATTATTTATACATATAATGTGTATGTATTATATAAATAAATACAATTTAAAAAATGTAAAAAATACGATTAACAAAATAATAAAAAAAAATTATAATAATATATATATATTATGACAATATCTAATATAAGTATATTATATTATACAGTAAATTTGCAAATTATATATTATATTATTACAGTCGTAATAGCGATGTGTTAGATGCGGAGCGAAAAACGTAACCGATCGGCGACAAGACTCGCACGGTCACCTGTCTGCGCTGACACTGCGGATCAAAGCACTTCCTTAAACTTAACCTTCAAAACGGACCGACCTCTGGTGGAAGAAACGGTATCTCCTTCCAACCGAACGCGACCGGTTCTCGCGGGCGCACACACGGCGTCGCGGCGCACGAACGGTCGATGAACTCAGAAAGTAAACGCCACAGGTAGTCGGTGCCGCCGTGGTTTGCGGTGGTGGGGTTATATTATATTGTATGTATACACTGTAACGAGTATAATATGCACGTGTGTGCGTATTTGTGCGTATTTGTGCGTATTTGTGTGTGTGTGCGCGCTTGTAATTTTGCGTATTTGTGTGCATTTGTGTGTGTGTTTCCATCCAGCCTTCCTCCTTCGATGTTCTTTGTTTTTTCGTCATTCTCATATTATATTGTATTATTATATACACACATTGTGTATATATTTTTTTCGTCGTACTTAACGGTACTGCACCGGTTTCTGGTACTCAGTGTACGCGCATCACTGCAACCCTCATCGACCGTGGATATTTGACGCGATCGCTGTGCGCGGGGGTGGGTGGCCATCGTCGTCGATGGCTGGTGTAACGGTCCGGGGGTGCGGGCGAAGGCGGTCCGGAGACCGTGTGAAGTCGGGGGACACAAAACGCAGATTTATTTTTGTAGCAACAGTTTTTGTAGACCCATAGGTATATATGTATATATGTAATAAATTACCTATATTTTAGGTACGTATATATAATATATACGCAATACCACCACGATAAGGTCACACATCACCAAAGGTGTAAATAATATATAGTCACTATACAGGATACACATACATTGATATACTTATAAATTGTACTTAATTGAATACGCCACATGGACGGGCAGCCAGTGGGACGGTGTACGAATTTATCTGGGTATATACATATACGATATATACGATTATAATATAGTGATAATTAAAAGTGTACGATCTACTCACCATCCGTGAGTTTTTTGTCGTCCGCCAAAACGAGATACAAACAGGTTTAAAGATGAAATTATACTCTTCCTCTCGAGTGGAACAAACCGATAAAAATATTTGCCCAAAGGAGAATCAGGTTTTATTATTCTCAAAATCTCACACCAAAAATTTTTATTTTTATTACACGTCCAACGATGTATAATATTTACATGTATGTTATACACTATGCACGAATTATACGGTTCAAAAAACCCATTACAAGGTCAATGGCTTCTAGTGCGAAATTGTCAAAACTAACTATACCGGGAGTCATCCTTAGCGTTCGATTTTCCAGATTTTCGCCATGTTTAGACGAAAACATATATTATCGGTAACAAAGCATACGAAACTATATATCCTATTTATATTTTATTGTTATCTGCGGTTTTCTAGCGTCTTCTTTTAATTGCAATATAGACTTATTCTCAGCAAGAGTTCAACGACTTGTTACCGGTTTGCTCGGCCATCGCTCCAGTAAACTATATTCGCGGCCGCCGAGCCATTGACCGTTCCAGTGACCACGCAGCAAAACGTATACGATCGGGTTTTTCTCTCGTCTATTATACAACGGGTCTTCAATTTCAGGAAACGCATCTTTATCTCAACCACGAGCAACCCCCCCCCCCCCTTCACACCACCGAGAAATCGATTCGATTTATAAATGGGTCGCGAAAACTGTTATTGTTGTACACTGCTGCAGTTACATCGTTTACGTAATTTTTCCCTCGGCCTACATTTTTAATTGAGAAAAATAATAATGAACTATAACTGTATACCACCGTCACCTTTATATATCTATACCTATTTATATTTTATGCTTCTTTTTGGTCCCGTCGAAATCGGATGACGATGCGAATTTCCGTTTCGGTGACTTTAACGGTGGTCAGTGACATATTATACCAAATAGAACTTCCGACGAAAATCTTCGGTCACCGCCAACCGGTCGTGAATTCACGTTCGATGGGTGTATACGATATCATAATTAATGATCATCATATACGTATTTAACGAGATCTAGGATCGGCCCCAAGCAGAGCTCGAAAAAGTCAAAACGATATTATTCATTATCATCACTATCGAACCTGAGGTTTAATAACATTGTAATATATAATAACAATATGATATGCCTGCTCGATGCAGACAGACGTAAATAGGTACGTGTGTGTGTGTGTGTGTGTGTGTGTGTGTGTGTGTGTGTGCGACTTGCGTCTATATAGTATTCGAGCGAGCGACGGTTTTGCAATGTTCAGGTAAAAGTTAAAAGAAAACAGTATGTACCGTAACACACACACATCGCACGATTAGTGAGAGGATGAACTTGGTCATTGACGGCCGTTGACCTAGCCGTGACGCGCATGCGCAACTCACATCACCGGCGGCGGATCAGAAAGTGGATCAAAGAGTCAACTCTGACGTCACGGGAAACTCGCGAATAGGTAGGTACTTTATAAGTATAAGAGGTACGCGTAAAGAAATCGTTCACGAATGCCGGCTGCAGCTAGGGATGTCCGAGAAGATGACACGTCGTGTTTTCCCGCGGAAAACCACCAAAATATATTATAATAACGAGACAAAAAATATAGTACGATAAATACGTATATTATATTATAGAATTCTAGAATAGTAGGAGGTATATAGTGCTGTTACTGTAAAATCGGAAAAGACCATCCGGTCGATATAAATATTATATATTTATTGTGTTCTAGTCAACCCGTAAATGTTTAGGAATACATAATATTATAATGTCTCCTGCTGACATACACGTACCCGTATAATATGTTCCCACCTACCTACATAATATAATATATTTATATATAGTGGTCGCGGACAGCAGCCGTGAGAACCGTGTTTGCACCGGGTTGATATAATAATATAATATAGGTATCGAGCGATCGGCAGGTGTGCAGATTTACACTGCATTTATCAGAAATATTGTAAACACATAGATATATTTATTTATATACCGCGAACCTATATCTAATTTTCAACAAGATTGTAAAGCGAAAACGAGTTGTATACCACCCGCGGGGATTCCGCGCACCTATATAATGTGGCCATACATAGTACTGCTGCTGCAGGTGTCGAGGTGTCTATATAATATTTCCGGTAGTATATAAACTCGATTAGGCAGACACTCTTGTTTGATGGGTTTATGTTATGTACGCGGTCACGCGGATGCAATCGCTTCCGCGTGATACATTGAAGTGTTGGACGTCACTATCACAGGAGGTCGATGATTCGGAATTCAAGACAAATAATTCGTCATCGTGAGATTAGCCGAATGGGTTCTCAGAACCCAAAACGTCATCGTACTCGTTAATAATATTATATGACGATGCGTCACCCCCACGTCGGAGACTTGGTGTCTGCAGTATTACGGTTTTTTTCGATGCAAAATAAGGTGTGTCAGTCTGACTAGGTTAGCACCGACACTGCAGAAGTGGTAGATTTGAGGGTTGAATGACCTTCAGAAAGTAATATAAAAAAAGATAGGGCTTTGACCTGTAAGTAGGTACCTTAAATATTAGTATTGCTAATTTTATTAAGTGTAAAACTAATCTGTGGCAATTACTTACTTTTTTAATTTATTATCCTATCCTATATAAGACCTCTGAACGAGGTAAGAACAGTGTTGTCATTTCAAATTTGAGAGAGGGTGCAACATTTTTGACCGGTCCATAATAAAACTGAAAAAAACCGCTCGCTAACAATTACATTACAGTACATTATAAATTGCATTTTTATCTCAATACAAATAACCTTATTACATAATTGTAGACTTACTATAGTTACTATCACGGTTGTCTCACGGTTATCTGAGATATCCGTGATTACTATTTACTTCCATAGGCATACATTTTTTTTTGAGACACAACAAAAACTAAATAATTAATACATATGTAGAATGATACCTAAATATATTACCTATTAGCTACTATACGAAGGTCCAAAATTAGCCCATACCCGGCCCGCTAATAACAAGTGGGGCAGGGTGGGCATTTTCCAAATTATGCCACTGGGTAAGGAGGATTGAAGTGGAGGGGGGGGGAAAGTTAGCACAGGCCTCATTTTCTGACAAAATTATTCTCAAGTCCACCGTTAGGTACTCATTATAAGTATATATGGCGTGCGTTACGTAGGTACCTATTATTATTCGCCTTCATACGTTTTGCAAATTTATGATCGCAGTGCAGCATTTTCTGCAGCGGGTGGTAACTGCACCGGTGCGAGAGTCAGTGCAGATTGCAGCTGCTATTAAGGAAAGTCTATATTACAATATATATCTATATTTTACGCTATAGGTACTATATAGATTCACACACATAATCGTAATTTGTCGTTTTCTCGCTAGACCATCAATTGCTCTCACCTTCTTTTTCAACTACTCAAGTCTGTGCGAATGACCAATCCCGCGCGTCAAGTCGTACACAATATGATGCGTGTATATAATATACGCAAATATTTAATAGTAGGCATATTTTATTAATATAGTAATCTCAACAAATATCGTGGTACACGGCCGCGAGCTCGATACAAAAAATCACATATAATACGCGTATATATAAGACGTGTGTAATAAAGACTGCGGCGGCGGTCGTGGCAGTGGCCGTGGTTAGGAACATAAAGTTGAACCACGGTCGTTGACACGGACGAAATAACGGATTCCGGCATTCCACTCTATCTGGTCGTGTATATACGCGCCGCCAACTCGGCTCTCGTTCTCGAACGTTCTGTACGGGAATCTTTTATAGTATACGGTTTTTTTTTTATTTTCGTCATAGTGATAATCATCATGATTCGTTATGGTTTGCGTATAGCTGATGTACTTATATACACGTATAGGAACGCATTAATGCAGACATTATTCGTTATAATTATATTTCCATTTTATTATATTTCGGTGCGGCGGTCGCGGAGGACGGAAAGGAAGAGTCGCGCGCGCAACTGTAAAAAGTTCGGTTTTCTTTTACAGACGCGCGCGCTCAGTCGAAAATGAAATTTTAACACTATAAAGATATCCAATATGTGTTTACGGGTATACCGATATACCTACTCATATAAACAAAATACACGTTCCTACCGACGCTCAACGTAGATACCTTATACTTTTGTTTTTCATTGTAATATATGTGAATCGTTTCGGGATCTTTTACAATGTTCATCCCACATAGGTTATAAGCGAAAAAAACCATAAGCTACGTCTTGTAGTCGAATTTCGTTTACTTTGTATATTACGATTTAATATGATGCACTGTAAAAATGTATCTTTAATTTTGGTAACCTATAAGATTAATAATTGATCTGTATCATTTAATACGTTATATTATATTGTGTATACTGCAGTACACTGTATAGTTGATTAAACAAAAATTAATATGTTGAGTATAATAGGCGAATACATATTTATTACATTTAAACTTAAAATCCTAAAAGTCTATTAAAATTATTAAGGATGATAGTCAATAATTACTTTATAGATCTATAACAAGGATTTATATTTAAGTACCTTAACTAAAATAATATCGATAACGAAGTATAAAATTGTTACATTTTAAAATGTATCTCGTACCTATATAAGCGTTTAAATATTTGTTTTATATAACTTCTAGAACATTTGATATAAATTTAAGTCAATATATTATGTATAATACACTTCATCTTCTCGTTCAAGAAATGTGTGATATATTTATATAAGATTTATTGCACGATGCCAAAATATTCAAGACAGCTATTTAAAATTCCCTATTGTTGTTATAACAATTGTTAAACCTAAGAAAAAAGATCAAAATCACGAAGTTCAATGTATTCTCAACTGTAATTTATAATAAATTATATAGATTTCAAAAGGTAATAGAATCTTTCAAATATTATTTATTTTTTATATTACATTGACTATACATATATTAGATGAAAATACATATATTAGATACGTACCTACATAATGTACAATTACTTAAAAATATAATATGCACGCATACATTTTTTAAGAAGCATTTAAATAAATATATTATACATACCCAATAACTTTTGGATTTTTAAAAATACCTATGAACCGCTTTTATAATCACTTTTAATTTCTATTAAATTTATTATACTATTTAATTAATAATTGTCACTAGTTTAATCTATAGTTGATGGTAAATGAATAAATAATGGGTAATTTTTTTATAAATGTGTGTTTATAATGCCACAAACATTGTTTAATACTTATTAATTGTGTAACTAAATAATAATTAAGAAGAATATTGAAGTTGGTTGGTGCCGTAAAACTAAAAAGTACTTTTAAATCTAAAAACCAGTTAATTTTTATAATTTATTATATATTTGTATTCTTTAGAATACATTTTGTATATTGTATATAAATAAAAGCAGGTAGTGTATAAAAACTTTTGCTACTTATGAGTTATGAATATTATAAAATACATTTTATGTGTTAAAAAAAAAAATACTTTTGAATATTTGGATAAAAATATTTCAATTTTAAATAATGAATTGATTAAATATACAAATTAAGATTGTTATTTATAGGTACCTAGTATATCCTTTAAAAATTTCAGGAACTACCAAATCTAATTTCGTAGTTTTCGGGAATTTATCTTAATACTGAATTGAATTAATAGATTTGTGCAGAAATTTTCAATGATTAGTAACTTTTTAACTATAAAGTTATATGCCTTAAGCAAAGCGGAAATGACAGCCAAATGCACATAAAATAATAATGAGCCTGTATGCATTATAAAAATTTTTAAATGTGTGTCAGTGTGTTAGATTCCTGTGCAATATCATTTCGAAGACCAAATCAATTATTATCGCTTTTGCTTGCAATCGCTTCCACTTCAACTATAACGTGCCTGGAATATTATCAATTAACAAGTAGCATTGTTTAAACATACAGAGAGTGATCCAAGTACGAATAATGTTATACTAATATACTTATAATAAGATGATTTACCCATAATTCAACGAACAAACATGGTGAAATAATATGATAGCCGATAGGTGTACAATTATTTTTAAATGGTATACCTATATAGATACTGGTATAATCATAGATGAAGAATTATGACCATGAAATTATATAAAAGCATACCATTAAAGTTACAAATAATGATAAATTTCAATGAAATTATGCTATGAAGAGTTGTCACCTTAATGCGTATGATATTATTTATTATATACCCATATAGGTACATACGTATATGTTTTAATCGTATATTAAAACAGTAATTAGTAAGTATTTAGTATATTGTTGAATAATATTTTAATTACACTAAACAAAAATAATGTATTATTTATTTTTTATCAAAAATATTGATTTATATTTTTACAAAATACTAAAACTTAATAGGTACCTATGATTTATAAATTATATAAATTTAATTTCACTTATATCTACCTAAATAATTTGAAGAAATATATGTTCAGTATAAACGTTAAATTAGTATATAATATGGGGCCTGGAGTGTCTCGATGGTTGGCCTCAGTCACTAACTTGGTCTGAGGTCAAGTATCGGCCGGCGTCGGCAATTCCGAGATGGGTGACCATTCGGGTTTGTATAGTGACGAATCCTTACCATACATATTACAGTATACACGTGTTCCTCAACTAACCGTAACCCTCCTACAAAAAGGTAATGACTATAGTTGTCTTAAGATCAATAAAAAAAAGTATATAACAGTATACATATATAGGTACTAGATACCCATAGTTAATATTAAATTAGTTATTATTCATTATTTATCAGTTATCACCCATAATAGTTATGCATTAACTTTAAACGTTTTTAATATTGTTAAAGTAGGTACCTAAGTACCATGTGAAAGTATAAAAACTCGATTTTTAATATATTTGTAAATTGTTCAAATTATATAGTAAAATATTAATCTTGTAAATTATAATTTTTAATATATGCATGTAAGAAGGTACTTATATTTTTGTCACGTTTTAATTTGAAGGTATATGCGTGTTCTAATTAAATTGTTTAAAATCGGGTAATATGTTA
The DNA here is from genome assembly GCF_005508785.2 of Acyrthosiphon pisum. NCBI lineage: Eukaryota > Metazoa > Arthropoda > Insecta > Hemiptera > Aphididae > Acyrthosiphon > Acyrthosiphon pisum. The sequence goes on from NC_042494.1 coordinate 125,278,354, forward strand.
TTTCTTAGTTATTATTTTATTACACTTATAAATACACGTAATAATACAAGGAGTAATAGTAATTAATAATTATTTACTTAACACTTTGAAGTTTGAACTCATAATAACAAAAAAAAAAAAGTGCTATTATAGCGCTAACGCATTTTATAATAAAATATACAATAACCACACGGCGTATATACCATAATAATGGCATAATATAATATTATTTTTTGGAACCTACCTAAAAAATAGTATAAATAATTTCATTAAAATTAAAATAATTAATTACAAAAATCTTTTACATCTAGGTATAATATAATATAGTTAACTATAAAACTATAATAAATTAAAATTAAAACAACATTGATTTTAAACGAATAATAATTATAGGGATCGGAAGTAGGAATAGCGTAAAAAAAATTGGATCTATACATCCACGGTCGTTACTATCGTATTAAAACTATACTTAGCTGTGAAGGTTTTCCGAATGAGATAGTTTGTAGAAAAAATGAAGTACAGTAAACACTAAACCATGGCGTTTAAGTATAAATATTATGTATATACATTGTACCTATATATACCTAAGGTGCCCGGATGTTTTCTTATTTTTATTGAAACGAAATGAAGTGATTACACTACACTCTATTTATTATTATTATGGTACAATATATAATATATTATTTTCAACCCGAATAACGGTACCGAGTAATACTATCGTACCCAAACACAACGACGCACATATAAACGCGGCGCATAATATCTATAACATCTGCGCGGTTAGTAAACAACATAAATATTACGAGAGAGGTGCGGCGCGCGGTGGGCTCGCATTTCCATAATAGGAACGGTGAAAGAAGACGAAGAAAAAGAAGAAAAAATAACCCGGGTTGAAGCCAACACAATGACTGCACGCGGGTAGGCATTATATACCGGGTTGGCTGCTGCACGTAACGGGTATTATATGTACTATAGTATAATATAATACTTATAACTTGTGTGTGTCAGGTGCAGGTGGTCTCCTCGGCAGTCAGCGTGGTGCACATGTGCTGGAGCCCGCGATCTTCAGACTCGCGCAGTAACGGGATCGATCCGCCCGTCGAGGGTGCTCCTCGGTCCTTCCTGCTCGCGCTTAGTTGATCGGTTCGGTGGTAAACATATACATAATAATATATTATATTTTATGCGCATAAATCCCTTTAAGTTAGGTCATGATTGTGTCCTCAGGTACAACAGGTAGGAGGTAAGCATCAACACACACACCGAACACACACACACACACACACACACACACACACACTATTATATAATATGTTTTATAATAATATTATAATAGGTACCTGAATTATATAAGAATTTACACTCGAAATGGATTTTATTGTGAAATGCGACGGATGATACAGGGGTGAAGACGAATTAAAATATATCGTCTCGTTGAAAGACACTCGTCGTACATTATTATAATGTACGCGTGCATTTCCTTAAACACGCCGCAGCGGTGTGATATAGGTATATACACATGTGTATAGCTTCTTGCCTCCGCCACGATATATCTCTACCGAGCACGCTGCATACAATGCGGTATATCCATATAATATTATGTTATATACGTGGTACACTATAGGTAGGTATATCTATATATTATATTATGTAGCTAGGCATGGATACATATGTGAAATGTATTGTTCATACCACGCAGACATAGGTATAGTAACAATATATTTGAATCTAATATTTATGGAGGTCGTCGTCGTCCGATTGTTATTTTATTTCTCCTTAAAGCATCTGACGCGATATATTATTGTTATTATTATTATAACATTTGTAGTATATGTAAATATACCAGAAGATTAAGTGATTTTTTTTCTTTTTTAATAATCTATTGTACATACCCATAGGTACGCATAACCGATTTTAAACGATTCGGTGACAACATTTTAAAAAGTGTATAACCTAACCTAGGTATTACATTCCCATTATATTATTATACTGCAGACTCGTGTGAATGGAGTCTATGTGCGTAGATATAACTGATGCAGATAAATCGTTTGTTTTAAATAATACAATATTTTTAGTTTGTTTTGACGAACAAAAGAAAAATTATAAAATATTTTTACCTTATTGTGCGAAGTATATATATATATTTTTTTATGAGCCAAGATAATTCTATAATAATATAATATATTTGTTTTAGCGATCATATCAATTTAAAAATTGTCTATAACCGGTTGTTCAACATAGCTCAGCATTACTCAATAAACTGGTTTTGGTAAAATTCAATACGAGACTAATATTTAGTAAATTGCATACTATTCGTACTCTTTACTAATGTCTTATGATCTTTATTTTGCAGTAGTGTATTGGTCATTGACCTAGACATGTATTTTTTGGACGATTTTAACTTTCCTTATATAAAAAAAATTGAATTTATATGTATTGAGACTAACTGAAAGACATATATTTTCAGATATGATATTTGTATTAAATAGTATACTTCTATCGATTATCATACATTCATACGTATACATTTTATTTGTCACAAATTCATTCCAAAACTGAAAAGTTTCCATTTTTAGCGTTATATTAATCTTATTTATTCTGACTGTGCAAAATAAATTACCAAACTTGATACTTTGATAGTTATAAAACTTTTTAACGAATGAACTACAATATTTTAGAACCACTAAATCCTAACTCCCTTCAAATAAAATAAAACGTAAAAGGGAAACAACAATTATTACTTATGACGTATCAACTATCAAGATATTTGTTTTCAAACCTTACACGGTGTCTCTATTTTATTTGACCCACAACGGTCGAAATGTATTATAATAATATACTGTATATGAAACCAGAAGTATAAAATAATATATCTGTAACTCAACATAATTCAATAAGTTCATAAATTCAAAATATTACATCCTTACGTAATGTTGCTATAAAGGTTTCGGCTAAAATAATAGGATAAGACATTTATACCTGCATAATGCATCAAGAAAAACGATGCAATGGCCTGCATATTATATATACACATACTGTACAACTAATATAAATTAATGATATTTACAATTTCATATTTTATTACAAGCCGTTTTGTAATTGGGAATTCTAGATACGATTTGTTTTAAATTTATGACGAGCTAATCCTCTAGAAAATGCATTTTCAAACCATATTTTATTATTTATAATATTGGATTTTATTTAATGTATATTATATTATTGTTTATCATTAAAAATTAGAAACATTAATTCACTACAGAGAGAAAGAATAAAATAAATAAATAAAATATATTAAATATATAAAAATATAGTCAATATTTATATTATTAATTTTATTCTATTATTGTACTTACTACCTGCAGTGCTGCAAGTCATGTGTGTGTGTGTGTGTGTGTGTGTGTGTGTGTGTGTGTGTGTGTGTGTGTGTGTGTATTTAGGTTAATAACAAAAAAAATATTCTATATAGAGCCCCCAAAAAATAAATTATTGCTTTTAACTATAGGTACCTGATCCGCAAAGAAAAGGTTCAAATTCATATAAAAACAAATTAATACAAAAGAATAGTACCGCAAAAGACAGCAGGATGTAACACTATTAACTAAAATGATCATAATCATTCCTCTTCAGTATGACAAAAAAATAGGTACCTACCTAATAAGTAATAAATGAATCAAGTTTCAATTTATTTATTCAAAATTTAATCATAAATGAATAATAACAGTATTACAAAACTGTTAGTCCATTACATTTGATGATAATTAGTCAAGGGCTTGTATCGA
>NC_042494.1:125282211-125286043 GCF_005508785.2 Acyrthosiphon pisum
TTATGCATTAGAGCCTTCGCCATTAAACATGCGCGTAATGAATAAATGAATAATTTAAGAATAATATTATACCTTTCCATCACCGTAAATACCTTAAGTGCATCTTATAACATGCATTATTTATGTTTTAAATTTCGTATTATTTATAAATACAGAAATTAATATCTTATACAATTTGTATTTTATTGTAATAGGTATACTATTATTGTTACACTATCAAACAATGTATAAATTATTATTATTGTACATGTAACTACATAATCTACGGGAACGTCGTACTTTGCTCCAATTTATAATTGTTCGTTGGTCGCCCACTTTTTTGTGCATACTTATTAGGTACTTATGAATTATAAAAAAGTGTTGAATTTACTAAAAACTCTGTGTTATAGTTATTCGACTAAATATCTAATAAATAATACGTAATATATTATTCATTATTAGTTGGAGATTGAATTATAAATTAATCAAAAATCATAATAATATAAATATAAATAACGTATACATTAATTTAAATAAATGGTAAGCACATCATGGATAAGTGTAAACAAGTAAAATATTTGTTATGATTTTAATTTATGACTCAAAATGAACATAACTATTATAATATATGTTTTAACGTATTGAATGTTAACATTATAATTTCATCATTTTAACTTTTATACATTTTACCGTTCACTCGGTATATTCTATTACTTTATATTATTTCGTCACCTATCTATATATATAAGAATCTAACTTGATTTTGGAGACGAAGGAAACCGGTTTGTTTGCTTATTTATTATTATTATTATTAATTATTTATTTATTTGTTTGCACTTGCATTTTTCCATTTGAAATATATATTATTCATTGAACAAATAATTTATTGTTACATTTTTTTCTACCTTATCTAGTATCTCTAACCTATAATAAAAATAATAAAATTTACCACTCCAGTGGTTGAATTAAAAATGTAGGATGTATAATTTTCAGAAATTAGCAATAACAATAACTAAAATATGTAATTATATTATATTATTTGTATAGCCAAAAAATAGTCATATTTTAGATTCTGAGTGGAACGATGAATGTATTGATTTTACAATGATGTGTGTTTTTTTATTTTTTTTTTTTATTTTTTTTTTTGTGTCTGTCATCACGGTTTGGGGCAGTAAAACTGCTTCGATTTTCTTCAACAGTATCTTGTTTGATGGGAAAGTGAATCTAGTTGGTGCATTCGGGAGGTCAAAATTTGAAATTTCCAATAGTTTTCAAAAGCGCCGTGAAAAACAAAAGAAAAATTAAGGAAAAACGGGAATTTTTACGCAAAATCTGTTTTCGAGAAAATTGATTTTGGTTTTTGGTGTAACTTTAAAACAAATGACTGTAGATACATGAAATTTTCACTGGTTGTTTATATTTCCATTTTCTATACATGATAACATTTTCAAAATATTTTGATTTGTTTTGAGCTGTTTACGGAGAATTTCAGTTTCCAATATAATTAGTTTTTTTTTCTATGAATGTCAATAAAACTTTATTTGTTGAGTAAAAATACTATGAAAATTTAATACAAGGCTCCTACTATATTGTTACAATGAAATTTGAAAAATATTAAAAATCCTTAGTCACAGTTTTTTTTTATTAGCATTTAAAGTTCAAAAATTGACAAAATATGGAAAAATCACGAAAATTACCTAATTATGTTGAGTTTATAATTCGTAAAAGTTTTTCTTTTTAGAACTAAGATTTTAAAATGTGATACAAGATTCCTTATAGGATAATCTACCTTTATCAAAAAAAAAAATGTCTATAAGAAACCCAAATTAAATTTTTATGAGCGTTTGAAATTCATATTTTTACAACATTTGATATTTGCTCGATTTCTCATGAGACGATTTTCTTATTTTGTTGTAATTAAAAAACGAATGACTGTAGAAACTTGAAAATTTCACTGAATGTTTATATTAGCATTTTATATATACCATAAAAATTTTTGAAAATAATTTGACTCTTTTTGAGCTGTTTACGGACATTGTAAATTTTATATTTTTTTAGTTTTTTTTTTCTATAAATATCAATAAAGTTTTATCTATTGGGCCAAAAAATGTAAAAAATTAAATAAAGGCTCTTGATACATTGTTACAATAGCAGTTGAAAAATATTAAAAATAGATAGGCACAATTTTTTTTTTATAAGCATTTGAAGTTGAAATTTTGACAAAATTTATCAAATTTAAAATTGAATAATTATTTTGTAGTTAAAAAATTATAAAATGTTCAACTTTTATATCTAAGGATTGAAAATTTAAAACAAGATTTCACGTAAATATTTAACACTGTTAGCAACAATTCTACGAAATACATAAGCACAGTTTATTTTATAGTCATTTTAAGTTCAAATTTGGACGAAATTACATATTAAAAAACCTGGAATAACTATTTTAGTTTTTTGTTGTGATTGTATAATATTATTCGTGGGTACTTGAAACTTCTAAAGTATACTATTATATATCTATAATAGTACCACGGTTTGTTGTTGATGTATAACGCGTTACCATGATGGATATTGCGAAATGATTAATTTAGAATTTATTATTAATACCTATTATAGGTCAATTTTTTTTAATACTATAGATAAGTATACCTATACTAGGTATGTCTAATATGTAGACTGACAAACCGTCTCCGCTCAGAATCGTTTTTCTTATACAGTGATATTATATCATTGAATTCAAATTTAATACTATCCATTATACAGTGACCCACTTGTAATCTACTGTACAGCAGAGCGACATCCACTTACCCACCTTTTTTTATTCTGAAATAGCTATAAAAATAAAATTAATATTTTCAAACTTTTTTTATAAATATTTATTTATGAATTATTTAAAGCTGCAATCACAAATCAACATAAATGTAATAATATCACTGTAACCCTGAGAAAAGCACTCAATTGCAAAATTTTCCAACATAATATTTCGGTCACTGTTATATATTAATACATTTTTATGTAAATTAAAAGAATTTTATGATGTGTTAAAAATAAAATGGTTGAAAAAATCTAGTAAATAAAATAAATATCATATGATGTGAATATTAAATAACTACCATCAATGTGTTATTAAATACCTTCTATTGTGTGTTATAAACTTATAATAAATGTAATATTATAGTTAAATATCTATATTTAATGTCTTAAAAAGCAGAAAAGTTTATTTTAAAATTTAAATACCTCCTAAACAAAATGTTTTAAAACTTGAGTAATTATTATTTATCTTTAAATTTAATATAATGAAATGTATTATATACATACATCGTATAGTATTGTCAATTTTTAGGAGCAAATCAAAACACTTAGATTAATATTTATTATTGCATTGTAATCAGTATGAATTTAAACAAATTTTAGAATGATATGCTGCAATTTGTATATGATGATAATATTATAATATTTGTATAATCAAATTACACAACTATTATTATAAAAATAATATTTGTGTAATGGTGTCATAATAATTTTACCATTACACAATTTCTGTACTGTATGTCTGTATAGTAGGTACCAGTACTATCATATAAATAATAATTGTATACTCAAGTAGCCTATTTTTGAATATGCAGACGCTGTTACCCCAAATAGGTAGTGCCTAATTTTTAAATTCTATTATTTTTAAAATTATTATATTATTATACATTTTTACTAATTTTACAAAATTATAAAAATTGTGTTAAAATTATTATTACACAATTTTAAACAAATTGATTGATTTCCAGTTAAATTTTTTATTTAGTAATAACAATTTTCCAACACAATGACGAATATATATTTAATCCTATTGAAACTCTCATTG
>NC_042494.1:125286143-125289313 GCF_005508785.2 Acyrthosiphon pisum
ATCGATAATTTGGAATTTATTATGATACCTATATTATGGTCAATTTTTTTTTAATACTATAGATAAGTATACCTATAATAGGTATGTCTAATACCTAGACTGACAAACCGTCTCCGCTCAGAATCGTTTTTCTTATACAGTGATATTATATCATTGAATTCAAATTTAATACTATCCATTATACAGTGACCCACTTGTAACCTACTGTACAGCAGAGCGACATCCACTTACCCACCTTTTTTTATTTTTTGCATATTATTTGATATACATATTTTAATAGGTTAATTCTAGCAATTAACCTATTCTGTTCTGAGATCCTAGGTCTGTTCTGTGAATTATTTTAAGGTTGGTAGAGGAGCTGGTTTCTTTTCGTTATTTTTGAAAATTAATAAAGTATTTATTAGTTATTACTAAACACACAAAGGCGAGTTAAGACTGGTATTATTTTAATGGTATTATTATAATATTAGTAATTACTATAGTTTGATACTGTGATTGATGTTTTAATATTTGTAGAGATGTTGAAAAAAATTAGGCACTAAGATACTTATTAGTTATTAGACAAGGTAAGGGATTGAAACAAGGGATTTTCCAGTAAGTTAGTATTTTGCGGAACTCGTTAATAATATTAAAAGATGAAAAGGATATTTTTTTGCATTACTAGAAACCTCTGATAAACATACTGATTTGTTGATTATAACTTAAGAACATTCCACGTTATGATGCTAAAATTAATATGAATCTTGCATAATTTCGTGCTGAATGTATATTGTGAATGATAAAAACACATAATATTACGCCATAATAATTTTAGGGCGATGAATTAAAACTTTGAATTGTATAATAGTAAATAAATATTAAATACCGAATTTCGAATTTCGAAAGGCTCCAACCTTCAGCGTCCTTATACATATTAATAATTAATATATCGAGGGGTCTAACATAATAGTATATACTCTTACCGTTTTGATCTCATCTACAATAAATTAGTTCCTAAATCATAATTTTAAATCTGGTGTTGGAACATTGTTAGTATTTTTTAGTTTTTAAACAAAGAAGGATACTTATGTATTGGCAATTAATAATTGTTTAACATTATTATACACGTTTTAGGAAAATAATATGGAATCTATGTTATATTGACTATTTTCAATTTTAAAATAACATAAAAGTGAGTATAACAATCAAAATAAAATAAAATAAATAAATGTTATCAACTAATACAAATACTTGAAATACCTAATATTATAGTCACAGAAATAAAACTTCCAGCAAAAATACATAGATCATAAGTTTGGCTGTCGGGATCATTAATATATGATCATATCTGGGCCCTACCTACATATATAGTATATTTTACCTGTAGGCTATATTATTCATAAAGCTAGTATTACTTCATTTTTAGTTTCTACCAAGACAGTAAGGCACATAATATTATACTATCCCAAAATATCAAGGTTAAGATTTAATATTTTTAAATTTATATATTATGCCATTTTTATATTACACCATTGCGATCATAAATACTTGTTTTTGTACTAATTATGATCAATGATAGACTTATAGGCTATAATTATATATAATATTATCTGAATGTCAGTATCGTGACTCTTTAATATTATATGATCGAGAAAGGGTGGAGCCCTAGCTTACGTAAATTGTTAAATATAAGATTAGTATTGAGAACCAGTGAATTCGAATTTCTATATCTATGGAAAGATGACATTCAACAGTTTTTTTTAGATTATTATATTTAAATTTATATTAATTTAAAATATAATCAAACTTAAGATACAATTTGCTATATTAATATAAAAAGTGTACAAATTAAAAAAAAAATTTTGAATTTTGAATATTTCAAAAATGCCAGATTTGTCATGTTGGATATACTAATATTTAAAATTGATAATATTATTAAGTAATTCAAAATTGAATTAGTTTATTTTTATAGATTGTGACCGCTGAAAACTTTTTTTTTAAATGTATATTGGCCATTGGGTTTGTAGTATTTAGTATTTTAGTCCACGATTACGTTTCCGAATAAAAGTCCATCAAAAATTTTATAAACTTAGCTATTTTATTGATTTGAAATTGGACACATGAAGTGTATTTTTTTTAGATTAGGGCCTAATCATTAGGCAAATCGTTTCTATACCTGTCTCATACAAAAATATAATCTTTGTGTACGCAATTGTAAATATAGATACCAGTTTTACAATAGAGTTTTTTGGATACCTAGGTATAATATAACCATTTAATACATTGAAGTATGATATTAACTGCAGTGGTTAAGACGAAATAATAAACTAAGGCGATATTTATTACTTCTAAAATAATTTTGTATATCAAAATAATAGTATAATACTTGTATTTACCTATAATAGGTATATTCCAGCTATATAAATAATTGAAATTTTAATTTACTACCTAGCATAGTCAATATTAATCAACATAATGATTTAGTTGGTCGTTTGTGCTTTGTAGTATAGTAAAATATGGTTTAATATTATGGAGTAGTTTTTATTTTTTGACTGATGTTTAACAAGCTGAAATTCTGTTTCTAAACATATATCATAATAATTCAAAACAAAATTAGTAATATATTAAGGACATTGCCTGTGCGGCTGTGTTATACTATCGTATGCCGAGTATAAGAAAGTCATCATTAAATATAGAATCATCACGACTGTTGTATTCTTTTTCAAATGATTTAAATCTTTAACAACCCAAAATTCGGTTTTAAATTCTCTTGAATAATTATTACTTATTACATATATATTTATGTGGATAAATTGTCTTTTATCACTATTTATTATTCCGCTAACAAGTAACATTTGAACCTACTATGTATACATTTTAGGTACAATTGTTATACAACTATATTTTATGATTTTATAAAGAATAGCTGTCCGACCTTCCTCCGAAGAAATTATTTTTTATAATTTAATTTAAAAAAAGGTGGGTAAGTGGATGTCGCTCTGCTTTACAGTAGGTTACAAGTGGGTCACTGTATAATGGATAGTATTAAATTTGAATTCAATGATATAATATCACTGTATAAGAAAAACGATTCTGAGCGGAGACGGTTTGTCAGTCTAGGTATTAGACATACCTATTATAGGTATACTTATCTATAGTATTAAAAAAAAATTGACCTTTAATTATAGGTA
>NC_042494.1:125289664-125297282 GCF_005508785.2 Acyrthosiphon pisum
TTACATTTTAAAATCTTAGTTCTAAAAAGAAAAATTTTTACGAAATATTAACTCAAAATAATTTGCTAATTTTCGTGATTTTTCCCATATTTTGTCAATTTTTGAATTTTAAATGCTAATAAAAAAAAACTGTGACTAAGGATTTTTACTATTTTTCTAATTTCATTGTAACAATAAAGTAGGAGCCTTGTATTAAATTTTCAAGTATTTTTACTCAACAAATAAAGTTTTATTGACATTCATAGAAAAAAAAACTAATTAAATTGGAAACTGAAATTCTCCGTAAACAGCTCAAAACAAATCAAAATATTTTGAAAATGTTATCATGTATAGAAAATGGAAATATAAACAACCAGTGAAAATTTCATGTATCTACAGTCATTTGTTTTAAAGTTACACCAAAAACCAAAATCAATTTTCTCGAAAACAGATTTTGCGTAAAAATTCCCGTTTTTCCTTAATTTTTCTTTTGTTTTTCACGGCGCTTTTGAAAACTATTGGAAATTTCAAATTTTGACCTCCCGAATGCACCAACTAGATTCACTTTCCCATCAAACAAGATACTGTTGAAGAAAATCGAAGCAGTTTTACTGCCCCAAACCGTGATGACAGACACAAAAATAAAAATAAAAAAAAAAAATAAAAAAACACACATCATTGTAAAATCAATACATTCATCGTTCTACTCAGAATCTAAAATACTAATGTGCACTTTTATAATATCTTCAATGGCCGTTGCTCTCGCAGATGGACTTTTAATAAAAAAAAATAATAATAATAATAAATAAGTATATCATAATATATAATGTCAAGTTATTAATTAAATGAAAAAGAAAGACAAAAATATTAAATATATCTATCTAGCATCAATAAAAACTTATTTATATAATTTGTTGTTTTATTTTTAACATATGAATGAAATATTTGAATTTGCTGTCACTACTAAAATTAAAATACTTAAATATTTATAAATATATACTATGATGTATAGTGTATACACAATATGTATTCAGTATTTACTTATAGTTTTAGTGTATATTATTAAATGTTAGTTCTATTACTTTACATTTTATATTTGATGTACTAAAATAAACCACTTGTAAAATAATATAATTATTATTCTTCGGTAAAAAAATAGCACAATATTCAAGTTTAAGGTATTTATCTGACCCTTATCCTTTCATTAGAAATCTGGCCATGATCCAAAACATCATTATGAAATATTCATAAAATAGTTTACAATTTGATAACATGCTAGTTCCTATATTATATAATAATATAATAATAATAAAATAGTAATACGTTATACATGAGGTCAATACGCGATGATTAAAATTATACATGTATTGAAATAGTAAAATACAAAATGTTCTATTATCATTCCTATAGTATCGATAATAAATTCTTATCCTTGAACTTCAATTTATTGAAATATGACTATACTATGTTATAATTTATAAGTAGGTATATATTATAATATCTATAATATATGGTATAATCTATCATACAATTTATAATCTTGATTCACTTTAACATATATTTACAGAACAAAATATTCTGTTGTTATCCTAAAGATTTCCGTGCTTGTATTTTTTTTTATTTTTTAAGCTAATAGATAATTGTAATGCTTAAGACTCTTAATACATTTAATATATACCCGTTTACAGTTTAATTTTTGAATTATCTGAAGATAAAATAGTCTTATATTATTTATTAAAGCAAAATAAAGCTATTTCTTTGTACTATGTTTATTATGTTTACATCAGCATCGTCATCGCTTTTTCAATATCATATAGATTTATAATTTATTGCCTAAATCCTTGAATATTCTTCCTTATTAAAATAAGTTTTTTTTTTAAATTTCAGTGTTGTGTTGTTAAGTTTTAAATAAAAAATAACTGTAGAGATAAACATCCTACAATAAAGTGCAAGGTGCACGGAGGAAACAGAAGAAACAGGAATATAATATTACAGTTGTATTATGGTAGGTATAGTTATATATTATGTAAATTAATTTCCGATATTAAAAATTATTATTAAAACATAGAAAATAATATTTTTAAAAATTGTTATTAGCTTTATAGATAGTATTGCAACATTTTTTAACAATAAACAACACTCATAACTTTTAATACAATAAATTTCATCAACTGCAGATAATTTTATTGAAATAGTAGTTTAATTACCTATAAGGTAATATTAATATTCTAATAAGGTTATTTAAATTATTTTGTTTTAACAGCAAATATTAATTAAGTAACAAATATGTGATATTCTATTATTATACAAGCGTATTACGAATTACTCATTTACATAAATCGCATTAATCTTCCGAATTAGTGAGAACACAGTACTTATATATTTTGGTATTCGGATTATAAAGTTATATAATATCACTGATTAAACAAAAACATAAGCTAATAAATACATCATATTTACTCCTTTAATAGAAATAAAGGCTGCATAATGTAATAAATTATTCAAGTACATTCAAAATAAAAAAAGGTGAAAAGTAGGTGACCATTTTGCTGTTCAGAAAGTGTCGAGTGCATCTACCTCGTATTGAGTAAGTAATGTAATAAGGGGAAACCTGGGTAAGATGAGGACTAGAGGTAAAATGGGATATTCCGATATTCGTCGTACTACGAAAACTACTGAGATTTTAGAAAAAAATTTTGAAAAAAAAATGTGGTAGTTTTTTGGTCGCACTATGATAATATTATGTGATATCGACAAATAATTCAAGTGTACGGTGTACGGGTGTGTTGAACTTAACGGCAATTTATACGATGTAGTATTTTGCGAACATCAAATAATGAATAAGCAATTAAATAATTGTGTATTCTTAATTACTCCTACATAACTTTTAATGGATAACTTTGTTAGGTTTTGATTAATGCGACTTTGGTAGAGTTCATTTTATTTTAAGAATAATTGACACGTTAAATTAAAATATTACTATTTGGAGTAAGACGGGAAAAATACAATCCGACAAGATGAACCATGTCCCACGGTTCCATGTTATTATTTTTTTTTCAAGTTTTAAATTCAGATTTATGAATATATGCATAGTATTCTAAAGTAAATGTTTTATAAATAAATATAACAAATAACAATATACGTATTATTATTTAGATATGAAATTTTATGGGTGCACACGAATTGCCTCTAGTGTATTTTTTTAATAATAAAGTTATAATATTATATTATTATAATATAATATAATTATTAATTATATATGTAGATAGTCATTATTTATTAATACAATTAATTTTAAGTTTTGTGGTTGTCCTAATTGTTTTGATTTTCATTTTGGAAGTTTTAATTAATATTACCGTATCTAGCTGCATTAATTTTAACATATCCAGTCATCTATAAATATGATGGTCAGTTGATGAAAAATGCAACCTTATCAAATCCAAACTTAAATCCTTCCCAAATTAAAATTGTTTTGACTTTTTCACTAATAACGTTCATTTTTATAAAATTATGTACGTACTCATAAACGGGTTCTGCAAACGAAACTGACTATATTATGTTGAACTGGTGATGGTGGACTAGTCTTTAACTGATAATCAGTGATCGACAAGATATTGCATTCAACAAATTAATCAGTCTGGGAAATAATATATTGTCTTATAAATAATATTTTTGAACATTACGGACATCGATATAATAATCGATAGTACATGTACAACTATTGATATATTAATTAATAATCTAAGTATGCTATATAGGAGGCAATTAGAGTGAAAAAATGTCACCTACCTAAATATGAGAGGCAATTCGAGTATCACCAACTTAATACTATAACTCTCCTTTTCCTGATAAATGTTTGTACGACAATTGTATTTAGGTACCTATACAATAAAATAAACAAAGCGTTTTAGCTTGAATAATATGTAACCACCAATATATGATGAAATTAATTGTATTTGTTAGGAATAAGCACCATTTTTTGTTTAAGGTAGAAAAAGTTGTAGGGAATCTTCTATTAAAATTTGTAGTGTTAACTTTGGAAAGAAAAACTTTTATACATTTTAACAGAAATATAATTCGAAAATGTTCGATATTCTAATGAATTTTGTTAAAATTTAAACTTTAAAAATGTACCTATATAAGAATAAGCACAACTGTGTATCTTCAATATTTTTGAACTTCCATTAAGAAATTTATGAGGAACTTTCATTTGAATTTTTTAGCTTTTTTACTAAGTGAAAATTTACAATATTCAAAAATTTTCTCAATTCTACAAAAAGCTCAAGAATTTCAATAATGTTTCGAAAATGTTAACAGAAATGGTTTTATAGTCAAACCAAAAAAATAAAATCGATTTTTCAAAAATTAGTTTTGTGTAAAAATTACCATTTTGACTTTTTTTTGTTTTTCTTGACGTTTTCTTAAACTACCGGGAATTTTCAATTTACAAAAGTACTCAAAAGTACCAACTAAATTAATTTTTATATCAGAAAAGATGCTTATGTTGAAAATCGGAACATTTTTACTTTACTACCATGAATGTTAATGACTAGAGAAAAAATACACACAATTTTAAATACAATGTATAGGTCATTCGCTCCGCTCAGAATCCGAAATATAATATGCAAAAGTAAAAGATTCAAATCTTTGCTATAAATATTTTTGAAGCACAACAAAATAATTTAGACCGTTATCCTTCCTTTAAATATATAATTCCGTTCAAATTTGAAATTAAACTGTCTGTAAAAAAAATTATGTCTACCTATATATTATATAATATATTATTTAGATATTTTGTATCCAGTATGAACAATTTACGAGGGATCCTGTATTAAATTGTCAAGCCTTGATTATAATTTATAAAGATTGAACAATATATACATTTAAAACTACAAAATAATTTGAAAATGTTCAATATTTTGAAAATATTTTTGAACTTTAATCTTCAAATGATAAAAAAATATGTAGATATCGAAGTACCTAAATAAACTAAAAATATTGAAGATTTAAAATGTCCGTAAATAATTTTAAAAAAATTAATCAAAATATTAACCTGTATAAAATATTAATATAAAAATTTTATGAACATTTCAAGTATCAAGTCATATTGGAAATTGTATGTTGATAAAAATTGAGCAAAAAGTAGTATTTTTTTAGTTTTCCTGATTATTTACAAAAGTACCAACTACATTCACTTTCCTACTTGAAAAGATATTGAAATAGAATATCAAAGCATGTTTTTCTTTTATAAATAAAGTACACATACACAAAAAACAAACATACAAACAAACATCATTGTAAAAACAATACATTTTCATCGCTTCACTCAGAATCTAAAAGTCTAAACTAGTAAAAACCATTACGTTGAAAAAACAAGGGACTGCAAAAACAATGTAATCAAATTGTTAAATTAAAATACATACAATACACAAACATGAAAAATCTATAAAATACAATATATTGGATAGAATGAAAAATTAAATAGAAAAAAAAACCACCCATCTATATTAGAACGTTGAACAACTTTAATAAAAACGCTGCTGGCAAATATCAAAATGTTGGCTATAGAGATTTATTATCTTAAAACTTTTTTTTTTTTTTTGGCCTAACACACGTATTATTATTATTACTATGACAAATACATAATATACTAATATACCTACTATTGCAGACTGCAGTATATTATAATAATATTTCAATCGAAATGGTCAATCATTTTTATGAAAATAAAAGAATAGAATAAAATTTACCAAACGACCCCGTTTTCAATAATATGTATATAAATGAAATATATACATTAATTTAAGCCACGTAGTTACATAAATATATTATAATATTATATATTACCAAATATAGTATCTACTAGTGTGGCTGTGCGTGAATCGTGTATGAACAAATAGTTGAAAGGTATTTTACGTCACCTTGTAAAAATATCAAACAAAATGTGAGTACCCGAAATATATGATTTTTCGTTTCTGTATTATAATTATTACTCAATACTGAAACAATTATCGATTATGCGTATGATAACTAATAATACAATGACGTATAATTGATAAACTTTTGTTGGCATATAGATGTTAGACAATTAGAGTTAAGAAAATATCTCTTTTTGTGTCATATTTTTTGATAATAAAAATATAATATTTTTTAACTTTTATCCCGGAAGTATCAATTATTAGGACATTATTGGTAGTTGTATTATGTTAGTTTTAACATTTTGAGCCATTATAGGTGTTATCTTAAAATATACATATTTTTATTTCTCGTTAATAACTTTAAGGATGTACAGAGTGCTTACCTATATATTTTCATTATTTGTACAATATCAATATTAAACAGTTGTATATTGAGTCATAATTAATAAGCTATATGTATACTAATGTAGTAATATGTAATATAATCTACAGTTTATACATCTTTTTAAAAGTCCATAAGCGTACGCACGAGGTAGTCAGGGTTAACTGTTGATTATTCTGTGAACTTTTTGTTTAACACTGCAATTATTATAAATTATAATAGTTATTCGACGTTAATGGTGTACTAATAAAGCAGTTATAATTTGAGTTGAAGAGTATAAAATATGCTATATAATATACTATATCAGTTGCGGATAGGCTTGTATTTTTTACCAAAAAGTAAATAAGGGCCCCCCAAAAAATAGGACGCGATCAAAATTTTATTTTGATATAACAATACAATACAAAACTATATTATAATAAGTAATATATAGGTACTTGGTAAGATTACAAATTTGGGTTTAGCCAGTGCACTTTTCGATTTTTAAATTTTTCTTTTCAAAATGTGTATTTAAGGGTGCTTTTTAAGAATGTAAAAAAAAACCTGGACAAACTTCGTTTTGAAGTTATTGATGAAAAACTTCAAAAACTACATTTTTTTTCGTATAACACGCATTAAAAAAAAAAAAATACTTAGAATTGAATATCGCTCGGATAAAAAAATATCCCCCGATTTGCTGTGTAAAACCACCTTGGGTAGGCCTCGGAATTGAACATAGATGTTAAAAAGAACATAATCAGCTAACGTTGCCACTAGCTCGCTGCGCTGCGCTTGGACAAAAAAATCGAAAAAACACCAAACACGAGTTCCTCCGCGCAGCATTAAAGTAGTGTTGCGTACATTTTTCTTGTAAAGTGGTTAAAATTATTAAATTAGTCAATTTGCATCTTTATTAAAATTATTTTCAATCTTCATCACACAAATTTCAGTACTTGATAAATGGTCCTAGGGCCCCCATACATCAACACAGGATAGGGCCTACCGGGAAAATCTCGAATTCTCGGTGGGCCTATCCGTCACTGTACTATATTTTAATTTATTAACGTTAACGTTTGATGTGGAAAAAAATAATTTGTAAATTATAAATCATAATTTTATTTTTTTTTTTTAATTCTAGTAACAAGAAATAATATATGATATTTTTTTTATTTTTAGAAGAAAATATACAATCTATATCGTAGACATAATAAGTATATGTGCGATAGGGAGAGAAACAAATAGGGTGATACTTAAGTTTGAGGAAAGAAGCCACCCACTAATGACACTTTCGTCTTGGTTTAATTAAATGCGAGTTTAGTTATATGTCAGTATTTATATTATATATATAGTTATAACTAGG
>NC_042494.1:125297770-125307952 GCF_005508785.2 Acyrthosiphon pisum
AGTCGCCTTGGAGGGCTACCTGGGATTGTGAGGGATGATAAGTTTTTAATGAGTGGATTTGAATGAGAGGATAGACAGTTATGAAATTTTTTATAAAAACGTTTAGCTTCGTCATTAATAGTATTTAAGTTACAATCTAAATGTAGAGTATGATTTGATTTATATGGAGGTGCGTTAAATAATTTTCTTAAGGTCATATTTTGGAAAGCTTGAATCTTATTCGGGTTTGAATTTTTAGCATTTCCCCATAGCTGCAATCCGTATGTCCAAATGGGTTTTAATAAGGTTTTATACAAGATAAGTTTGATATTAATCGGGGTGGCTTTGTTACCAATTAAATTCTTAAGCATACGTAGCCGATTGTTTAGGGATAGTCTTTTTTCACGTATGTGTTTAGCCCAGGTTAAGCGTTGATCGAGGGTTAGACCAAGGTATTTTACTGAAGGTGATGAAGGAATAGGGATGCCATAAAGTAGTACCCTTGCAATATATGATATAACAAAATATTAGAAACATTACTAGAAAGTTACTCTACACTGAGGAAGAACCTTGTGTCATAGAGTAAGAGTAAGAGTACTCATTAGTTAGTGATAATAATAATATATACAAATACATTTTAAGAAAAAACTAGAGTTTGGTTTAAAATAATTGAAAATAATAAGACATTTATAAATGGTAAAATATATCAAAAATAAAAAATAAATAAATGTTATAACTTATGGTGTTTAAAGATTATTGTAAATCACATTTATATACCTAATATCTTATTTACCCATGGTATGACCGTCTGTGTGTTATAGACTATAATATATAGATACTACTTTTATAGTTCATAGTTATATCATAATATAAATATGTAATTGTAAATTTATAAATAGTATTAAACATTATTTATTTCTGTGAAATATTACAGACTGTAGTGATTATCTTAATATGTACCTAGGTAGTTATAATATTAGGTGCGTTTGGTGGTATCCGAGAAGATAGTGAAAAGTGTTTAGGTATCCACCGTCAGGGCCCCTCCCGAAAATTGTTGGATCAGAATTTTAGTTTAAACGTGTGAATGCTTAAAGACATAATATTCTCTATGAGTTATGCTTATGAATTATGACAATTGCCGATAATTATTGTTAGCGCTTAGCGCACGATTTTACATTTAACTATATAATATAATATATTATATTTGTTAAATTTTACTAATGAATTAAAATAGCAATATATACATAATATTAGGTTTGTTCCAACTTCCAACAGAGAATTTGTGACTAGTTGCCGACTGATCCATGATTGATTTACGGCGCATGCGCTACCGTGGACTGATCATGGATTTTGACCACTGCACTGTTGGAACGTATTTCTGACTATCCACAATAGACTTACCAAAGCCTAAAAGATAAGAGATAAGAGATTGTATGATTACTGTGTCTCGGACTCCCAGTCCGGTCAGCAATCCGCGGATCGTTTTGACTGTCAATAACCAGTCATAAACTGGTCTGATAACGTGTTGGAACAACCATCTGACAGTTTGAGTTTGAGTTTTAGGCGGGTTGGAACGGAAAAGTTCTACTGCGCATGCTCCCGACAGTTTTATGATAGTTTGACCGTGTGTTGGAACAAACCTAATATTATCTAATTATCTTTTTTTAAGATTTATTATTTTATTACACAAATATGTTTACAATGAGCATAAGTGAAGTACTGAAGTGCGATGGGGTGACATGATTGGTGACTTGTTGAAGAAGCCATTCCGTTGATGGAATTTCGAAAAGTGGGAAGTTGAATTTTTAATTATTTAATTAGTCACTACACCAATTGCAATTTACGTTTTAGAGGATCTATCTAAAAAAATATTTCTATAAATACATATCGAATAATATATTAAATTGTACGAGTTATTAGGAATACACGCCAACGCTGAGCATAACATTTAAACAAGATGTTTATATTACATTTGTATGTATTATAAAGAAGATGTTCATAATACATTTGTATGTATTTAATTGCTAATTTGAAACCTAACAATCATAATTGCATTTATAAGCTCTGCGCAGTGCGCAGTCTATTTTATTATATATTTTATATAATAATAGCATATTCTAGATTAATCTAAACTTACAATATGTGTAAATAATTGGGGACCGTAAAAATTTTAATTCAAGAAATCATGAATCATGATATCACAAGAAAGCCAATTACTCAATTATAGAACGATCAAAATCAAGAAAAATTACACTGCGATTATAGCACAAACTTTATACTAGTTGCTAGTTGCTACACCCAAAACGTTATAACTTATATTACGCAATAAAACAAATAAAAATTTGCATAAACACTAATTTTAACTGAATAGCTTTTATTTATTACCGCACTTGTCTTCAACGATGGATGTTGAGTATTTAAATAATCGCTCTGTGTAATATTTAAAACAGAAACGTGAAACATGAAACATACCTATAGCCTATAGGCTATATAGGTATATATATTATATATATGCGATCAGTGCCGAAACTAGTGGTGTGTATTTATGATGCGGATGAGGTGCAGGTGGTTGACGAGATTTGGTATCCTCCCTTGACCTTTTTTACCGTTATGTACCTAATATTGGAATAATCAATGTCTGTTACGTGTTTATATTATACGGATATTGTTATGTACCTATACCTACATACCTACATGGCTACATACATACATACATACATACATACATACATACATACATACATACATACATACATACATACATACATACGGTACTTACGTAAAAACTTCTATTTCCGGACACCTCCCTATGCAATGACTAAAATCCCTTTATAACGGAATATTTTGTAAATATGATATCGAATGAAAAAAATCTTGTATCTTTTCCGAATCTAACCGTAGGTGTACAATATAAAGTATAAACACATTTCCATTCCCCTTACAAACTCGCAGTCCGTTATATATATAGATACGTTACCAGCTATTGCAGTAAATGTAATAATAATATGATACAATATAATATTATTATCATGCTCTATTGATCCGCTTCTCGTTAAATAACAAAGGACAGTGACATAATCGTGTGGGTTTAAACTTGAGGAAAGAACCATCGTGTCTCTCCGAATTTGGCAATGGCATAAGGTCATCGCGTGGCACAGCCCGTATATAATATATTATATACAATAAATAAAATACGATACTATACAGAAATATTAATTTATTTGATGATATAGGTACGTCAAAATGATGGTCAGAATACTGCTGCACGGAAAATATTATATTAATATCCACACAACAAACCTTATGCTATAATAATAATATATCAAATAATGTATTTTTATTTTTTGCGAAATCGACGGTGTTACGATATCTCGGTGACCCAGGCAACGGTGACAAACAGACATGATATAAACGTCCAAAAAAACATATTGTTGTATACATAATATCATCTATGTTGAAGCGAGTAGTATTAATTTAGTTTTTAATTTTTCTAAATAATAAAACTATTTTTTTTTATTTCCTAAAACCGTTGCCAATAATAATACGTACTTCAGAAATAAGACATTTCTAATTCAAACTATTCCTGACAAGCGCTTAATTATGTAGGTGTAATTTTTAAGGAATCGCTCGGGCGACAGCGTAGGTGGACTAATATAAAATCGAGCTCGCACGCCATATCGTATATTATTATATATTCTTGTATAACATATTAACATAATATTATATTATTATTATCATTATTACTATTATATTGTTATAACAATAATATATGTATAGACCGCCCAACTTTTACGTAAGATTTCGCCAACGGTTTACCGTCATAATAACACGTCGTATAATAATAATATGCATATTATAATATGAGTATATGAGCTATAACTAGGGTTCGGAAGTCGTAGGAAGTCAGAAATTGCATATTTTTTTATACGCTCTCGCCTTACTGCGACAGAATAAGCTAAAAAATTATTCAACTCAATGACGAGATTAATGATGAAAATTTAAAATGCATATTTTTGCATACCTGAAACATTTTAACGAAAAAGTGCATATTTTTTAATTTCAATGTATTTTTATAAATATTTTATATTTTATAATATAAGATTGTTTTATTAGAAATAGATATGTAATGGGTTTTATGCTCAATTATTTAACGTACTCAGTACCAGGGCCTAAAAGACATATGATTTCTTTCTGATTAACTGTTACCTTTGGGCTTTGACATAATTCTAAAGCTAAAAAAACCTAAGGGGGTTGTAACACCCAAAATCCCCCCTCTTTTATAAACAACTCACCTTGCACATAAGTATTTGACAGACATTTGTCATTCAGTGGACTCAGTATTTTAGTCCTTGCCTAGTACCTTGGTATTTTTCTTTTCTAAAGATTTGTACTAAGTACCAAAAACCAAATTTGTCCACTATAACAAAACTTTTGGTACCTACTGTCATGTTTTTACTATGGTCTTGGCTGTTATCTCGTTTGTAAAATACGTCCGATATTTATTTTACAATATCTTCGGATCTCCATTTTCGCTTACACTACCGATTGTGCGCTTCCGTTACGAAATATACATTTCATGATCAAATTTATCGAAACGAATTGATTTTTATCGTTCGTCGTACAATACTGAAACCATAATATATATTCAGTAAAACTCTTGTTAACGGTCACCTCAATGTAGGTAACGGTCAATTTTTTTGGTCCCGTCGAGTATTATCCTACCTCTGTAGGACGGGCACCTCTAAGTAGTGGTCATTATTTACAGTCCCTTCGGTGACCGTTATATGGAAGTTCTACTGTATTATTGTTTTTACCAGCTAATCGTCTCGACTTTCGGATATAACTGTATATAAAATAATAATACAACTCATAAGTATAAGTATAGGTACCAATTGAAATTCGGAGTGCACCATACTTATATAGCATATAGATTATAATATATTAGTTACCTAGTACCTACCAATATAAGTTAACAATGACCAATTATTGTATATTATGCGCAGTATCTATCTATCTATAAATATAAATGCGAAATGAGGTTTTTTTTACTAATAGCTAATCTCAGAAGCTACCGGACCGATTTCAATAAAAGTTATTTCGATATAGATTCTTATTGAGACTCGGAGGGTGTTTTTAGATTATTTTCTACCATAAATAAGCTGCTGATCTACTATAGAGTGACTCTTACATAAATTTTGTTTTGGCAAAATCGAATAATTTTTTGTTTATACATAGGGTCGCCATTGGTTACAGAAATATAATTTTTTTTAAATGGTATACACTAGCCGACACGCTATACACGCCATCCGCCATACCACAGGTGGATTGCCTATTTTGGTGGAATTTGCTTACAACAAGAGGTACAGTGTACACCGATGACGATTTTCACGTGAACTGAGGTACACTAGACCCGAAATAAGTACACTGTTAAAACGTCGTATTTTTTCCCAGGCCAAGTCGGCCAGCTACTAGGATCTACCGTATACACACACATGAGCCTACCACAAAATCGGTTTTTTTTTTAGGAAGTGCCCCCCCTCTCTGCTCACTGGGCTTTGAGTCACTAGGCTTCAAATACCATATTTTGTACGATAGTGCCAATATTATACTATAATACGTATATCGCGGTGTGTCTATATATTATATTATATTCATTGAAACATTTCAAACCGCATCAGCGAATCATATCGTGGTAATCGTGGTATTCCCGCGGTCGTGTAACGGTGCTTGGCGCGAGAAAAAACGCCTTCTCGCGACGACGACAATAACAACAACGCATATTGTAATAGTCGGTACCAACAACAACATATTGTAGGACGCATATTACAATAACAATAGCAATGCGTATGTATATATAACCTCCGAGCGCAGCATTGTACCTCTATATTATAGGTAGGTAGGTAGTCGACGCGGAACACCTGTGCCAATTTCGCGGCGGAGTGATCCACTTTTTGGTGAAAAATCTCGTTTCGGCGGACCCCACCGCCGCGGCGACCTGTGGAAAAACGGTACATCAAAATCGGTGGAAAACAAAAACGATCCGATCCGACACAGAGATGCAGTGCACGCGGCGTACATGCATATTATATATATACATATAATATAATATGTGTACCGAAAGTGGTTAGTGTGGACGATAAAACGGCTATAGCGATGGCGAGGGTCGCGCGCACGCCGTCGTTGTAATGCGCGTATATAGTTTTTATTTTTGTTTTCGGGAGAAGGCGAGCGATGTCGTCGTGGGAGAGTGAACGCGCCCGCCACCGAGTGAGAGGCGTACCACACGACGATAGATGCATATAGGTACTACGCATTTCGGGGGACAACGCGCGCGCGCACAAAACTTACAATAATAATAATAGTAATGAAGATAATAATATTATATTATATTTAGCGGGTCAAGTGCAACCGGTGACGGCGGCGGGAAGAGTGAGCGTGGCGGCGGCGGCGGTTCCAGATTTACCGTACGCCGCGGCCGCCGAGAAGCCCCGTTATGAGAGTGGGTCGGACCGGATTACCGTTATTATGTGGCGGCCGCTGCATCGGTGGGTGGCGGGTGGCGGGCGGCCACGATCACGACGACGACGACCGCCACGGTTCCCGTTAGATTCTAGCCTGAGGCCCGTTAGTGAAGAGGAGAGTACATATTGTTGTGTATAGTTGTAGGTATATTAGTCCGCGGCGGTGGGCGAGAACGGTACAGCGGCGCTGCTCAGATGGCCTCACCGCCTACGAGTATATAACAAAATAATAATATTATAATATAAAATTATTATTGTGTTGTCGTTTGTGACTATAAGAAGAGTTTCGTTCGATTGTGGTGATAATTCGTTCAAATCGTTGTTATACCACAACCCTGCATCAATCTATATATTATAGGTAATAAAGGCAATGTTTGCAGTAAGTGATACTAAGTGTAAGCTAAGTCTATCGGCTACCTATCGCAATCGTGGTTCTGAAATTTTGTACTTTGGTAATTCTATACCTGATGTCCGATGAGGATGTGCACCTCGAAGCCAATTTTTTAAATTTTGCATTTCAAAGAGATGACTTTTACAGGGTTGGTTTACAAAAGCATATGCGGTACCCATTGATTACAGAAAATAAGATAGTATATAATTGCATATATGATTTTAGACCTGTATTTTATATTAATTGGTCAAAATAACCAAACGAATATGTAGTTAAATTATGACGAGTAGATTATACATTTAACGGAGTCAAAGACAGAATAAATCCACGGCCATTTAATTTTGTCACGGGCAACTTCGTGCTGGATAAGGTAGTATTATAATATTTGTTGGCAAGCAACACAAACCGTCACAGTGTCCGAGATCACTTATAGACGATGGTGGGCTGGGGTGGAATTCATGTTATGTCAAACACGATTGAAGTACACACCCTTATACCTTTATGGATTACTACTCTCTGCGGGTGATATGCGCTGCAGGAGCCACAAGAGCAATACCCAGAGAGGACCTCTGAATTTTGCGTGGGATAATATTTGGAATTACGGTGCTCGACAACAGCAGCGGTGACGAAACAAACCGTAAAATCCACATTTTATTTTAGATCAATATTGTATAGTTCATATTATAGGTACGTACCTAATATTAGTGCTGACGTGCTGTTAATGAAACAATTTATAATAAATAACTATTATTGCGTTATGTCACACAGGTTACGCGATGGAGTTTGGAGTACAATAATACACCCTCGTAGATTGTATTTATCATTCCATATAAATACCTATTATTATTAAATTATTATTTATTATAATCGGGTTATGGTTGTCGCGGTGGTGACCAGCTACTTGTTCAGCACCCCGGAGACGTAGGTATCCACTATACCTATACATAATATTTAGGAGCTGCAGATATCTCATATCTATAATCTGTATATTATAATATATGATATAAGATTCAATTTCACCAGAGACTGTAAGACTTTAGAAATTATTACAAGAAATACACAGGTTGCATTAAGCATTGGAGGGCATTTTGTTATAGTAAATCTGCAATTCAATGGGTGCCAATTTAATTCGAACCTTAACCGTATTGTGCTTCATAAATTATTGGTACTTACCACAATCTTCTATAAGAACTTAAAAAATATTGTTATGGTACATTTTCAAACACCTATACTTAGCCAAAACAAGAATAATATTATAATAATATTTGAATACATATTTTGTACTATATATTTCAAGTATCTATACCAAAATCAAGGATAAAAAAATCTAGGCGACGTAACGATACATACTGCATGTGCAATATGCACATAATACGGTACTTGCATTATTATTACGTTTACGCGCGATGACGATAAAAAAAAAACTCTACAAGATCCGTGCAGCAACCTCGTTCGTTTTTGCAGATGTCATAGTGTCGTATAGATTGAGAACAATATTAAAAGTACGGATTTATCTTATATATGGACTTAACACCGTTTAAAATTCATCTCGTATGAGTTCGGACAGTTTTGCCGTTTTATCGGTGTCACCATTTTTTATGCCTGTATATATTACGAATTATGAGATAATATAATACACGTAACAATATATTGTGCATATATTCTACAGCATGCATCATAATAATGTAGGTGTATCCTATATATAATATTATGATGGCAGGTTATTTATTTTTTATGTCTGAAAAGTACCACGCTTATATTATAATGAATAATCATTTCCACGATCAATTTTTTATTTATAATAATAATATAATATACCTACTTATATGCACATTGCATATTTATATCATGTAGGTTAGGCCTATGGCCTATCTATTATATATTGATCCAAAAGTTATCTAACTACGCAATGAGAACATATTATTTATAAATTTGACTTGTATTATATATTATATATTTTTTTAAATAAAACATAGTTTTGTTCATTTTTATTTTTAAGTCAGTTTAAATAAAAAGTGTAGTTCTTTTTCAAACTACAATATTTATTATATTTAATAAATAAAGTTTGCATTAGAATGTGAATGAATAATAAAATGCAAATTTATTAACCTTACTTATTATTGTATTATAACGAGGTATATTATACTATATAGCCATATATAGGTACCTCTTAAATTATTTTACAATTGCTTAAGAATTAACTTATTCAATTTAACTATACAGTATACGTCTTACACTAATATATTTTAAGTCTATAGAAAATAATATATAAATACATTATACATACAAATTACACGCGTATTTAGTATTGATGGTATTAACAATTTTAAAGGATGTCTTTAAAAGAAATAGTGCGTAATTTTATGTGTTTACAACCGTCATGTACAGTTTATTTTTCTCACGAGTAAATCTTCAGAAATGTGAAAGCATTATGTACCGAAGAGTGAAGGATACCCGAAAACAGTTATTCGATTGTTATGCGAGGTCTTATTATACAAGGACTTCTATGAGGGTCAATCTTAGACCATATATTTTCTTTATTATCTAACCACTCTAACCTTCTCGGAACACATGATGAATATATAATATAATAGTTTGGCACTCAAAGATGTCAACTCAATCACTATCATCACCTAAACAATATACCTAATGGACTATGACTAATACAGGCTGCGATAACTCTAAAATAATATATTGAATGCATATTCAAATTAGGTACAAAAAAATAATAGTTATGCTGTGTCAAATAAAAACAGAATTTTTTATCCACAAGAACCTCCATGACGTTTATTTTATTTACGGGTTGTATGGTTTATTTTGATGGTATAGGTATATGGTTGGTTCCTATATAATATAAATTGAGCGTGTGGTTATTTTAGTATAATTTACTAATATTGTTATATACCTAATAATAATTCATAATTGCGTTAAATAACATTTACTTGAAAGTAGGGGCTACTTATAGGGGCCCCGCGTTATTCTTCATATACTTTGATGATTTAATAGTTTATTTAATGTAATGTAATATGATTAAATAAATTATGCAAAATTACTTATTAATAATTAGTAGTAATTGAAATGTCAGTATAATATAAATGTTAACTTGTAAGTGTTGTACTACACCTACCTATTTGTTGAACTTCAAACAAATTCCTAACTTAATTGTTTCGTATTATGAACATTGCAAATCCATCAATGTCAGTATTAAAACAGTACAACAGGTATACAATTATGAATTAACTACCTATTAAGAATTCATTATATTACTATACCGTCACATTATAAATGAAT